>NC_091978.1:222039079-222339079 GCF_044704955.1 Pristiophorus japonicus
CAATTGAAGTGATTTCTAGTAAAAGTTAACATTTCGGAGAGGCATGGCAGGTTCGATTTTTAAATCATTTCAGTGATGCAGCAGCATTTGCTAATCACAAAAGAGTCAAAGTTTGCCTTTGTGTTGGATTTGTGCCATTGATTTCTTTTCAAAAATGAAAGAGTAGTGTGGTCAAGGCAAATTTGGTGGCATCAGACTCCCCACTTCGAGCTCCACATCCAGTCAGAATGTTTTCTGACAGATCCCTGCCAGCTGGTTTATATGGAATGGAACAGTCCCTGTATGACTGTCACACTGCAGTCACAAGTGTGATGAAATAACACAGTTGTCCTTTCAAAGATAATGCAGCCTGAGTGCGGGTTCCAACTTTACGAGGGGGGTTTTGAAAATGGAACCAATTGAAAGAAAAAAAGAAAGCCTTGCGTTTATATAGCGTCTTTCACAACCATCAGATGCCCCAAAGTGCTTTACAGGCAATGAAATGCTTATTTTTGCAATGTAGTCACAGTTGTAACGTAGGAAATGCAGCAGCCAATTTGTGGTCAGCAAGCTCCCACAAACAGCAATGTGATAATGACCAGATAATCTGCTTTAGTGATATTGACTGAGAGATAAATATTGGCCAGGACACTGGGGAGGACTCCCCTGCTCTTCTTCGAAATGGTATCATGGGATCTTTTACCTCCTCCTGAGAGAGCAGGCGGAGGCTCGGTTTAACGCCTCATGCGAAAGACGGCACCTCCGACAGTGCAGCATTCCTTCAGTACTGCGCTGGAGTGTCAGCCAAGATTTTTGTGCTCAAGTCTCTGGAGTGGGACTTGAACCCACAACCTCTGACCCAGAGGCAAGTGTGCTACCAACTGACCCACTGGCTAATAATTGTTTCAAAATCATCCAGCTATCAAAAAATTCTGCCATGAGTATCAAACATGGGAATAAACAATAACATTTTTTGCTTCTCTTACACTGATTAATTCGATTACAAACTATCTCACCTATACTTTGATGAGCAAAATAAATCCTTTCATTACAAATAATAACACAAGTTACTACCAAATCTAGATTCTTAATGCCTCAGAATGCCTGTCTGAGAGGATTTTCATTTCTTAACAATACCTTATTGGTTATAGAGATTGACACCCACCCCTTAGTCAAAGTAGATCACAACAGTGATTAGACATGTGATAGTGGAGATGCTGTATGCTAGCATTCCCTCGTATTAACTGCAATTTATAAATGACCTGCTTGCACAATA
Organism: Pristiophorus japonicus; assembly: GCF_044704955.1. Classification (NCBI taxonomy): domain Eukaryota; kingdom Metazoa; phylum Chordata; class Chondrichthyes; family Pristiophoridae; genus Pristiophorus; species Pristiophorus japonicus. Next base: position 222,040,335 of record NC_091978.1, read on the forward strand.
ACTAAAGGTAATTGTTCTTTTTATTCAGTCTTATCCAAACAAGCTTGGCCAGATTGCATTGCAAAGAAGGCCACATTAGATTAGGAAGAAGTGGAGCCAAAGAAGTGGCCTAATTTTACAGATGGAGTATTAGTAAAGGGAAATCTGCATTGCTATGTTAAAAAAGACAGGCTCAGGGATGAATGGAGGGTTGATGTTATGCAAACATATATGCGGACATACGAACATATGCCATTAAAGTTAAGACAAATATTTTTTCATTCAAGGCGCTGGTAGATAAGGGGGTTGATGTCAGGAAGTAGTAGGATAGCACTTACCTATCCCAGTGAAATATCTTACTTGGTAACATTTCAGGCAAGTTATCCATCATGGTATAGAGTACTAGATTTTAATAGGATAAGACTTACTCAGGGGTGGAAATAAAGATGAAAAAAATCTTTGAGAGTCTGCGCATTTTTTGAAAAGACTAAAGTCTATGCTTTTGATCCAGCAGCTGTTACTTAATTTTTGTGCAGCTGGTGGTGTTTGTACAGATTAAGAGGGTATTAAAGTAGGCGTCATTGCTGGGACAGTAGCACTATGGTTATTTGGGTGGAGGCTGTGGAGACTGCATGGTGTTTACCATCCTCCCTGTGACACATTTCGAAGGGATACTATTAGGCTATTTACAAGAAATATATCATTGGTCAAGCACCGTTGGCCTGGAAGTTACTATGATTGATGTTTTATAGCAATGCTTAACACACTTGTATCAAATTCCTCTCTCTGCTGTGAGATGTAAATCCCAGAGCTTGCAACTCCTTCTCTGTTAAAATAACGGAGAGGGAAATTTGATATGAATGTGTTAAATCCTTGAACAATATCATTAATTACAGAAATGTTCAGGCTGTTGCATGGTTTGATAATATGTGACTTGAGTTTAAAAAAATCTTCGCAAAAAAACTATGGGACTCCCCTTTGCGCATTTCCCATCACAATTAAACCAAAGTATGTACAAGAGGCAGGCAATCATGGTCTTACATTTCCATGGGGTTATCCTGATTGCCTCATGTAACTTCAACAGGAGATCAGCGGAGCCCCTATGATTCCATGAGTAGATGCACAGCCATAAAATAAATAAAATCTCCCACTGGGAATATTGAGCTGCAGGTGGTTGTTATCAAGTTTGAAGAACTTACAACTCACTTGCGCCTGTGTGGCGACAGACCATCATAATTCATGTTGGCAAGTTCTCGCACTCATGAAAGAATGTTTGGAATTCACTGACACTCGTGTGATATCATCTATTTAATCAAACAAGACAATTGCAGCACTCTGCTTTATAGTGTCTGAAGATTTTGTGATGACTATGTAACACTAAAACATGCACTTCGAACAGTTTTTGCTGTTGATTGTTTGAAAAGTAAGTTAAATGCTAGCTTAGAAAATGAGGAGTGATAAAGTACTGGCAGAATTTTCAAAAAAATCTTATATCGTGACTTATTTTTGATAATCTAATTTAATTTAACATAGTTAACATTTCACAAAATGGAACATGACCAGTAGAGCGGGCGAGATCCAAGGGGCTTATTTTCTGGTCATTGGTTTGCTTACTGTGTCAATCCCAGTGGGATTTGCTGACCCTGCAAACATTTTCTGTTCATAGGAGCAGAAATAATTGTCTTCCACTCTTAATTTTTTGATATTGCAACCAAACTAATAATGAGAGCAACTCCAAGGTTTTGTATCCGATTTTGTCCCAAGCAAAGATCTGTTTTTTTTAAGTCTCTATGGGGCTAGAGTTTCCTCATTTGTTGCATGCTGAACGCCCACTTAACATCCATTTTACCGCTGAAATGATGTATAACGCCCATATATCATCCATTTAGCCACAAAATGGAAATTGACGGGCATTTTTTTGAAAATTATCATCGAGCGTTACTTTTCCCATGTGCGTAACGCCGGGAAAAAATAATACCGCAAGCCCACTTTTTTGGGCGGAATCATCAGAATGGGCGAAATCAATGCCCATAAAATCGTCCAGCATTACTTTCCACACGGAATTAACGCCGAGATTCAATAATACCGCCCGCCCATTTTTTTTTGTCGGAAAAAGCACATTTGGCAAAACTAATGCCCAGGAGATCGTCCACCATTACTTTCACCACCTCGCACACATATCACCCACAATATCGCTCGCCCAAAAAAAGAAAAAGTGGAACTGTTGCGAACTAAAGCCATTTTAGTTTTTTAAAATCGCAGTTCGATTCTTTCAAAAGGCTGCTTCAACTTCAGGGGAGTTTGCATTGACTCTGGAGTTCTTTTCAGGTGAAGTGACCATCTCAACAGACATATTTTCAGAATCTGGACGATTGGGGGTTTACTCTAGGTGTATTTTAGTGAGGAAATTATTGCTTCTGATCAATCGCTATTATACTTTCATTGCAATGAGGCCAGCCATTTCTCAGCCTGCATCGATTAATACGCAAATGCTGCAGAGTGTAGATGGCTCAATGTGTGATACACATCATTATGTCCCCAATTTAATACGTGCAAGAATGAGGAGGAGAGCCAGACCATACAAACACCCCATACGTACAGGGAAAAGAAGTCTTGCCTCGAAGTGTCCGACCACACCTGCTTTCAGAGACTGCACTTCCAGAAGGTGGTGATCAATTAAATATGCGAGCTCATCAGGCCACATATGCAGCCTGCCATCAGGACATCAGTGTCAGTCGAGGTCAAGGTCACCGCGGCACTGTCTTTCTACGCGTCCGGTTCCTTTCGGGCCTCCCCAGTCGAGATTTTCCCTCTGTCCCACCATGCCACACATCACTGCATTAGACAGGTCAGGGAGGCCCTGTACGCGAGAAGGATGGACTTTATCAGCTTCCCCATGACCACGGAGGCTCAAACTGACAGGGCTGGAGCATTCTACCACATTGCTAAGTTCCCCAGGGTGCAGGGAGCAATACAGTGCACTCACATCGCCATGCGGCCACATTCTCAGGACCCGGGGCGTTTTCGTAACAGAAAAGGATTTCACTCTCTGAAGGTCCAACTAGTGGTCGACCACAACCAGATCATAATGGCAGTGAATGCCAAATGTCTGGGCAGCTTCAATGAGGCTCACATCCTGCGTGAGAGCACTGTCTCTGACATGTTTAAGAGTCAGCCACAAGAACAATGCTGGATGCTCGGTGATAATCGATATGGCCTTGCCACCTGGCCGTTGACCCCCCTGCGTGACACCCATACCGAGGCCGAGAAGCTATACAACCAGAGCCACAGAAACATATACAATGTGGTCCAGAAAACAATAACTGTGCTTAAGCAGCACTTCAGATGTCTGGACCACTCAGGAGGGGAGCTACAATACAACCCTGAGCAAGTAGGTAAACTCATGGTCATGTGCTCCATGCTGCACAACCTGGCTATCAGGAGGGGCCAAAAACTGCCAGAAGGGACTGATGCACCACCTTAGGAGGGAGAGGAAGAGGACGACGAGGGGCTGGATGCTGACCTAGGGCCAGACAATCAGGCTGGCTATGCAACCATGCCCACAACTCACTCCAGGACTGCAGGAAAGGGCCTGTGGTGGCTACATAGCTCCAAGACTCTTACGTGAGGAGCTTATATCTGAACAATTTGCCTGAAAGAACGTTGCTGTGAGTGACAACGCTGACACACTGCTGTGAGTGTGCAACTCAGACATCAATGATGCCCATCAACTTTGTTACGTCTTTAATAATCTTATGAATGACTCCATGAGGTCTAATATTGTACTTGAGCTGTTGTGACCTTAGTCACATTTATTGTAACTCCAGAGTGAGGCACAAGCATGGTGGGCAGCCTTTTATACTGGGCCCTGCACACCTATGCAGGTTACCCTCAGGTCTCCCAACACAGTGCCCTCTGGCACACCTTATGTGACTATGCAGTTAGTATACATGGTCTACATACATGGCAACCTTGGTGCCAGTTAAAGTTTACTTTAATTAAAGTTAAGTTTTATTTAAACCTTTCATGTTAAGGAATCACCAGCATGTAACGGTCCAGCTATCTGAGACAATGCGCAACAAGGTTATATTCAATAAAAAAAATGTTACACCAACGCTGGTCTGAAATCATATGTATCATAGGCAAAAACACCCAACCCCCACCCACACCGCACTTTTTCCACCATTGACATCAATCAAATGGTCAACATGTCCAGCAACACAGAATACAAAGGGGTGGTCCCCAGCCCCCATGCATTACAACAAATTGCAGACACCCAGATGGAGATATAATACAGCCATCACCTCACTTTCCTTCCCCCCGTCCTCTTCTTCTCCCCACCTTGACCCCTTCCCCTTCTCGCTCCACGGAGCCTGGCCGAGGAGCTCCTCAGGCGGTGCCTCATTGGGGGGGAATGAAGGTAGAGGCGGTGGTTGCATGGGTACGGGAGCGGGGGGTGTCGAGGGGGGAACATTCTCTGATGCAGAAGCAGGATCTTGGTCCTTGCTCTCTCATCTGCCGTTCGCAGTAGTGGTGCGGAACCTAGGGGTGGAGTGCCGTGCTCTGGGACCACTGGGAGACCTGTGCCAGCAGTGCTCCTGGCTATTGCATCCAGGGCCTCCGCCATCCATGGAATGTACTCAGTCATGGTGGCCAGCTGTCGGGATATGCCCCCCAATGCTTCGATGAGCTGGTCACCAATGGCTACTGTCCTCCTGGTCAACTGTACCATCTCTCAGTTCTCATATGGCGCTCGTGGACCAGACCTGCCACGTCCAGAGGCCTCCGCGGGGTCGGCGCCTTCCTGGAGACAAATGGGGTGCCCTGTGGCGAGGTGCTTGGGGCCGGTATCTCCAGAATGGAGGCGGGAATGATCGGAGGACCACTAGATGGCCTTGGGGCGGGATGGCTTCTGGTGCGTGGCGATGCAGGTTCCTCGAAGTCCGTGCTCTCATCCCATAGAGAACAGACCCAGCGGATTGACGGGCGAGAATTGGAACTCCTCAGCAGATGTAGATCGTCCGGAGAGTCGGGCCCCACACCCCCACCTTCTTGCCTCTGTGGCCTTGCCTGGGGCCACACTGCTGGCTGAGCTGCAAAACACAAATAAGGTTATTAGAGGAGAAGGTGGTGCTCGGGTCACAAGGTGAGTCCAGCGCTACACACAGCATATGCACGACAAAAGTACTACCGCTATCAAAATCATCACAGACATCACATTTCATGACCATCAACACATTTGCATTGCAATGATTTTCATTAGGCCTGCATTATTTCTAGGACAATTTTAGAAATCATCTATCATATATGATTGTTCAGATATGAGTTGGTGTGGCATCTATTGACTTTGCATCATGTAATGGTGTAAGCTTTACTCACGTGGCTTCACTTCAGGGTCTGCAGATGCGTCCGTGGCTGTCCGGGGTTGCTTCCCCACGAGTGCGAGCACCCGCTCCTCCATCTCAGTGATGTCGCCGGGGATTGGTGGGCTCCCACCCGTTCGCCTCTGCACGGACCTCATCGTCGATAGCATCTTTTGTAAAAGGTGACAGGACGACATGGCATGAGATCATTGTGTGATATCATTGCTAGGTACTGTCATAGAGACTGATACAACACATAACTAACAGATGTAATCATGCTTATTATGATAATTATCATTCTTTACCTAAAGACGTGCACCGTGACCGCAGGCTTTGAGTAAAACATTCCCGGTAAAAGTGAAAGACCTTATATCTGATAGTCACTCATGACTCTTCCAAATCAAATTATATAAATACATAAGTACATATAAATAAATGTAATACTTACTCTTGCGGATCCCACAAGGTCGTTCCATCGTTTGTGGCATTGGTTGCCCTCACACACCTCGTTGGTCGCTAACGAGACCACCTCTGCTATCTCGGTCCATATCTTCTGGTAGGCCTTTGGGATGGGTTTCCCACACCGTCCCTGTGTCAAATCACCCCAGCGTAACATGAACTCCTGCAGGAGGGAGGCATTTGCCTCGTCCAAGAACCTTCTCGCTCTTTTGCGCCCTCCAATGTGCTCCTCTCCCACCTCACTGCTCTCTCCAGCGCCAGTCTCTACAGCGTGCTGTGATGCCTCCTCCTCTCCCTCCATTATAGGCCAAATTCGGGCAAATATGTGGCTGGTAACAGCTAATTTTAGTTTCCTTATTTGTTCTAAAGCTCTAAACTCTCCCTTCCTCCTCCCAAAGCAGCCACACCACACCCACACATGCCGTCAGTCCCTCTCAGCTCCTTCTGTCTCTGTCTGCTCTTCTACGCATGTCATGATGACCCTTGACCTCCTGAATCACGGGAATCGAGCGTTGCCATGCCATTGCTAAGGACAGCGACACTTTATGGCAGAAGGTCAGCAAGATTTAGCGCTACCACCCATTTCATATCGCTCGCAGTAACGCCCAATTTCAGAAATGGAGACTAGGTGCTTTGAGAATGGACGAGAAGTCGGCGATCTGAAAACCCATTTTTACTGCCCGCGCTGGAAATAACGCTCATTTTTGGGCGATAAGCACAAAAGTGTAAAATCTAGCCCTATATACCTGAATGGCTGGACATCAATGCTTACTCATTCCACTAGTGGATTCATTTATTTCAGGCACAAAGATGCCTGTAAACCCCCAGCACTTAATTTTGTATTTAACTTCAACACTCAGCTTGAAACTAGCTGAGATTCAAAATCCTGCCTTACTTCAGTACTCAATAAAGTTTACATGTTAGAAAACTTATGGGAGGGAAATTGCCCTCAGAAAAAGGCCCATTATCTCCTCTAAAAGGTGCTAACGGGACGGTAAGGCCTTTCCGACCGGGGGCAGGCGGCAGGGCCGACCATCGGAGAAAGTGTTCCGCAGAGGAACACAGCCGCCGCCGGTCGGTGCCCCCGCCAGCTTCCCCTTAAAGGGGAGGTTGCAACGCCATGGCCGCCATTTTGTTTTAATTATCAGTCAACTCCTGAGTTGGCCCGACAATGACGGCTAGCTGGTTCAGCCGGGCCGCCAACAGGCAGCCCGGGACCCCCTTTTGGGTGCCAGGCCGCTGGCCCAGCGAACCCCTCCCTGACATGGTCAGCACGGCGATGATGGACACCTCCCCATTCCCGCCCCGATATCACATCCAACAGTGCCCCAAAAGACTGGGAGGCGGTGCCAGAGTTAAAGAGCTGAATTTTCCAACTCTTGTCTGTGACTCCCACCAGGCTCTAAATTTCAGGCTAATTCGAAGAGCCCTCCCCAATTTCTGGCTGATGGCAAATTTGGCCCCTTAGTCTCTTACTCAGTCTGATAAATAGTTTCCAAATTGTATTATTAACTGATTTTCAGAAGTTTCTGTTGCCATGATTGGAAAAGAATTATACGTAAGCATCTATTAGAATTTTTAGCACAGGTATACAAGTGATTCCAAAGTCCCATAAGTCAGATATATAGTAACATTAACAGCTAGAATTAAATAACAATGTCACAAATATGCCCAGCCTTAGGTCAAAGGTCCCAAACACCTGCTGATAGCCTGTCGCCACACAGGCGCAAGAGAGTTAAAGGCCTTTCATACTTGTGAACAACCACCTGCAGCTCACCATCCCTAGTGGGAGATTTTATTTTGTGGCTGCACAACTACTCTGAATTCATAATGTTTTGTAAAAGGTAACACTCAGGGTACAACTTAAAAGAAAGAATTTCTGCATTTTTTTAAGCACACAGAATGGTAAAGTGCATAAAATAGAAGAGTGGATCGGCCAGGTTTTGGGTTCTGACATCAGCTTCACAATCCCTAAAACCAACTAAGTGGACAATTCTTCCTGTAACCACAGACCGCCATTAACCCCCACCCTCACTGTCACCCCCACCCCTCATTGTTACCCCCATTGTCACCCCTCACCATCACCCCCACCCCTCACTGTCACCCCCACCCCTCACCCCCACCCCTCACTGTCACCCCCACCCCTCACTGTCACCCCCACCCCTCACCCCCACCTCTCACTGTCACCCCCACCCCTCACCCCAATCCCTCACTGTCACCCCCACCCCTCACCCCCACCCCTCACTGTCACCCCCACCCCTCACCCCCACCTCTCACTGTCACCCTCACCCCTCACTGTCACCCCCACCCCCACCCCTCACTGTCACCCCCACCCCTCACCCCCACCTCTCACTGTCACCCTCACCCCTCACTGTCACCCTCACCCACACCCCTCACTGTCACCCCCACCCCTCACCCCCATCCCTCACTGTCACCCCCACCCCTCACTGTCACCCCCACCACATGCTATGGGGTATGTTCCTATTTTTCCAATTACACCGCCAAGATATATGGAGAAACTCAGCACTACTTGGCAGGGATTCAATATCATGGGGCAGACAGACTTTTCTCTTACTGCACTCCTGTGAAAGCTCACCTGGGCACAGTACATAGTGGAAAAGCAGGTGGGAAGGATCGCCCATCTATAACAGGGCCTTCGCGATCTTTTTTAATGGACAGTTGGGCTTCATTGTGTGTGCAATTGTCCCCACCAATGGTGGGATATAAAAAACAGAAGAATGTGAGTGCAGAGGGATTGATAGCCCTGTGTGATTGAGTGCCAGTATTTCTTCTGTTGGAACAAAAATGTCAAATTCAAACCAAATTCAAACATTTGGAATTTGAATGCACACTTGCTCAATTCCACTCACTGTTTAGTTTAATTTCCTCTGGTAGTACATTGGTTAATGATTTCATACAAAATTCCTTCACTGGTTATTTGAACTATCCCATTAACCTGTGTACTACCAGAGGACACTGTGACTCAGGTAGGGCAGGGCGAATGGGACTCAATGGATAGCTGTTTCAGAGAACTAACATAGATGTAGTGGGCTGAATGGTCTTCTGTACTGTCAAATTCTACAATTTTATATGGAACAGACTACCAGAGCAATTAATTGATTCAAGGCAAATTTAAAGGGAGGCAAATTCATATCTGTTAAGTAGGTGTATTGAAAATTTTACAACTTCATTTTCTTTTGCTTAATGAGAGGAATAAACTGGTGATATCATACACGGACTGTGGATGGAGCAGGCTTGATGGGCTGAATGTGTTTTTCTCATCATATAATTAAAAAAATGTTACAGCACAGAACAGCCCATTTGGGCCATCAAGTCTCTGTCATGTTTTCACAAAATCCTCTCCTGCCCAGAAACCACGTGCTTTAATATTTCTCTTTATCAAGCACCAAAGTCCCTTTTAAAACAAATTATAGACTCTGAGTCATTAATGATTTGAATTCCAAATTTTAACTGCTCCCTGTACAAAGAAACATCCTATCCTCCACTTGAATTATTTTTCTGCTTATCCAAAACTTCTCAAGTCTCTCTTCATAACTATAACCCTTGGAAACATCCTGGTAAATGTACACTACCTTTTCCACTGCTTTTATATCCTACAGAAAATGGGGTGTCCAAAATTGCATGGTGTAATCCAATTGCAGCATAACGGAGATTTTGTACAAATTCAACTTTACCTCTTCGCTTTTGTAGTCTATTATTTTTATTGTCTTATCTGCATATGTTGCATGTTTATGATTTATGTATTCGAAAATGTATCACTTGACATTTTCTGCATTGAAATGCATCTGTAAACTATTTCCCATCTTACAAAGTATTCTAATGTATTTACAGCATAGGAACAGGCCATTCAGCCCAACAGCTCGATGTCAGTGTTTATGCTCCACACAAGCCTCCTTCCACCCTTCTTCATCTAACCCCCATCAACATATCATAGAAACATAGAACAGAGAAAATAGGAGCAGTAGTAGGCCATTCGGCCCTTTGAGCCTGCACTGCCATTTAATATGATCATGGCTGATCCTCTATCTCAACACCATATTCCCGCTTTTTCCCCCATACCCCTTTTGTGTCTAGAAATCTATCTATCTCCTTCTTAAATATATTGGCCTCCACAGCCTTCTGTGATTCAGAATTCCACAGGTTCACCACCCTCTGAGTGAAAAAAATGTCTCCTCATCTCAGTCCTAAATTTCCTATCCTGCATCCTGAGACCGTGACCCCTTGTTCTGGACTTCCCAATCAGGGAAACATCCTCCCCGCATCCAGTCTGTCCAACCCCGTCAGAATTTTATATGTTTCAATGAGATCCCCTCTCATTCTTCTAAACTCCCGTGAATACCGGCCAAGTCGACCCAATCTCTCCTCTTACCACAGTCCTGCCATCCCAGGAATCAGTCTGGTGAACCTTCGCTGCACTCCCTCTCTGGCAAGTATATCCTTTCTTATGTAAGGAGACCAAAACTGCACACAATACTCCAGGTGTGGCCTCACCAAGGCCCTGTATAACTATAGTAAGACATCCTTGCTCCGATACTCAAATCCTCTTGCAATGAAGGCCAACATACCATTTGCCCTCCTAACTGCTTGCTGCACCAGCATGTTTGCTTTTAATGACTGGTGTACAAGGACACCCAGGTCCCTTTGTACATCGACATTTCCCAAGCTATCACCATTAAAATAATACATTGTCTTTATGTTTTTCCTACCAAAGTGGATAATTTCACATTTATCCACGTTATACTGCATCTGTCATGTGTTTGCCCACTCACTCAACCTATCTAAATCGCCTTGCAGCATCTTTGCATCCTCCTCACAACTCACAATCCCACCTAGTTTTGTGATATCAGCAAACTTGGAAATATTACATTTGGTTCCTTCATCCAAATCATTTATATATATTGTGAATAGCTGGGGCCCAAGCACTGATTCCTGTGGTACCCCACTAGTCACTGCTCGCCATCCCGAAAAAGACCCGTTTATTCCTAATCTCTGTTTCCTGTCAGTTAACCAATTTTCAAGCCATATTCTTCTATTACTTTCTCCCCTCGTGCTTATCTAGCTTCCCCTTGAATGCATCAACTATTCCCTGTGGTACCAAGTTCCACATTCTAACCACCCTCTGTGTAGCCTAACCACGTCTTCTTGCTATGCACCTGTCCAATTTGGTGTGATCAGAAAATGTCAATTCTGGTTCCTCAGTTGTTAAGTCCCGATGATCATGTAGAACACCACCCACCATATCTTTCCAAGAAACATATTTTTAGCTCTACTCTTAGCTTACTTCTCTCCAGACGTTTCTCTATCTATGTGGCCACATTCCTCTTAATTACATATGCCTTGGACTCGGATTTTGCGGTTGGCGGCCTAACTAAGGATTATGTTGCCGGCATCCGAACCGAATGCACACTTAACCTGCTGGGAACCCTCCTCGGAGAAGTTGCAGAGTAAAGAGGAGTGTAGTGGCCCACGGATCCCAGGGGTGCAGCGTATGCGGAAGCGTACCTGGGATCACATGGACCAGTGCTCCAATCAGCAAACAGAAGGTTTCTCATTAGTACTATTTGAGATTGTAGGGTTATTCTCCATTTAAACTTCAGCACTTTGTAAATACACTTAAAATTGTGATTTGGGGGTATTGGTATATGCAGAATGCACTGTTAATTTGTAAGTCATCTATATTTTCAATTTCTTCCTCCCAGCAAATAATTTTAGAAACCTGAGAACAATGCTTTCTTCAAAAGTTTATTGGAAGACAGTTCTTTACTTTTCATGGACAATAAAAACTTTTCAAGGACAATAAATGTAACTGTAATAATCCTGTGGGTCATATGTGAATGCTTGCATTTCTGGCCTCAGAATCTCAAAGATAGCAGCTTCATTCAGAACACCATCTAGCTGATGGTAAGTTATTGCTTTTAAAATTAAACATATACTTGGATTTGTCAGGAGATATCCCCTTACACTGTGCAAACAGGCCCTGCGCCTGTTTGCACCAGCCACAAAATTTTCATACCTAATTGCTGGGCAATTTGTCGACAATCAGTCCAACTCTGTGCCAACAATTAGGATTTCAGTATTAGAACAGATGATCTGTCAAGTCAGATCTTGACAGATCACAAGTTGGGATTTTGCACATGCAAATCCTGAACTTGCTGCCCATTTCAAAAGTGGTATGACAGCGTACCCTGAGAGTATTCTGAGAGCATGCCATCATACCCACCGCAAATTCTGCCCCATTATCATTGCCTATCTTTCTTATGTGGTACCTTATCATATTTTTTCTAAAAACTCATATATAACATCATCTGCATTTTCATTCCCCATTCGCTCTCTTATTTGTCAAAGAATTTGAAATAAGTTTTTTAGCTTGGTCAAACATGAGTTGCCATTTAGAAATCTCTCTTTGATTAATAACTTAGAAGGGGAAATTACGTAGCGTCCTATTTGGGGGTAGTAACAGCCGTGAGGTGGGATTTCCTGCGGCAGATGTGGAAGACCTGCCCCGCTCACGATATTGCAAAATAATGCACTCCACTTGCTCTGTGGGGCACAAGCGGGGCGGAAGGAATCCGAGAGGGATGCAGCGCCTTGCGGAGGGACGCGTAGCACTGCCAAGTAGAAAGGTCCCTCCCCTTCATTAGACAGGAGGGCCACGCTGCTGGCTCTGCGGGTCCCTACCTGGATCACCGGGGAGCTGGGTGCCGTGGCATCCCAAATTTTCGCGCCAGAGCGAGAATGTGTCGCTGTGCACGGTGTGAGGCGCTATCAGTTACCGCCGCCGCCAAACTCCCGTGGAATTTAGCAGGTGTTAACGGTGCTGTGCCCAGCCGAAAAGTCGCCGCTAACAGGAGGTGTAAACGATCCGAATTACCCTCACTGGTCTACAAACGTCTCTAATAATTCTGCTGTCTCATATCTGCTTCCTCTCTGAGACAAAGTACTTACTTAGTGTCTCCATTTATTTAGTTCCCTGACTCTTCACTACAAGCTTGCAACTCTCTCTCTTTTAGCAACCCTACCACTACCTTTACTCCCTTACTAGTGATGTGTTAATAGAAAGCCTTTTTAACTGGTCATCAAGATCCACGGCGCGGCCCTGGACAACGTGGAACATTTCCCATACCTAGGGAGCCTCTCATCAACAAGAGCAGACTTTAACAACGAGATTCAACACCGCCTCCAGTGCGCCAGTGCAGCCTTCGACCGCCTGAGGAAAATAGTGTTTGAAGACCAGGCCCTCAAAACTGCCACCAAGCTCATGGTCTACAGGGCTGTAGTAATACCCGCCCTCCTGTATGGCTCAGAGACATGGACCACATACAGTAGACACCTCAAGTCGCTGGAGAAATACTACCAACGATGTCTCCGCAAGATCCTGCAAATTCCCTCGGAGGGCAGACGCACCAACATTAGCATCCTTGACCAGACCAACATCCCCAACATGGAAGCACTGACCACATTGCTGGGCAGGCCACATCGTTTGCATGCCAGACACAAGACTCCCAAAGCAAGTGCTCTACTCGTAACTCCTTCACGGCATACGAGCCAAAGGTGGGCAGAGGAAACATTACAAGGACACCCTCAAAGCCTCCGTGATAAAGTGCGACATCCCCACTGACACCTGGGAGTCCCTGGTCAAAGACCGCCCTAAGTGGAGGAAGTGCATCCAAGAGGGTGCTGAGCGCCTCGAGTCTCATCGCCGAGAGCATGCAGAAATCAAGCACAGGCAGCGGAATGAGCGTGCGGCAAACCAGTCCCACCCATCCCTTCCCTCAACGACTATTTGCCCCACCTGTGACAGAGTCTGTGGTTCTCCTATTGGACTATTCAGCCACCTAAGGACTCATATTAAGAGTGGAAGCTGGTCTTCCTCGATTCCGAGGGACTGCCTATGATGATGATGACTCGTGATGTGTTAATAGAAAGCCTTTTTATGGAATAAAAACAGAAAATGCTGGAAATCTCAGCAGGTCAGGCAGCATCTGTGGAGTGGAAGCAGAGCTAACGTTTTGGGTCGATGACCCTTCGTATGGGCTTTTTTTATGGGCCTAATTTTCTCGCATACTCCTTCTTAGCCTTTCTAATTTACCCTTTTATAGTTTTTCTATATTCTTTAAATTGGTCCCAGCCTTCCACCCAATCCATTTTTGCCCTCCTTGGAATATTCTTAATTTCTCCCCTTGCCATCTCTTGTTTAAATATTTTCCACTGATAATCTACGATTCTTTTTGCTAGTTTTTCCGTCCACTTAATCAGGGCAAAGTCTCTCTTTATCTTGCTATAACCTGTTTTTTTCCCCATCAGGTACTCCTGTCCTTGAACTTTCTATTCTTACACTGACTCTAATTATATTGTGGTCACTGCTTCCCTAGAATTCTCCTACGTTTAGGTCATCTATTTGCTGTGTATCATTATCCAGACTGAGACCATGTAATGCTTCCTTCCTTGTTGGAGGAGTAACATATTGACCGAGTAAACAGCCCTGAACATTGCAAATAAACAAACTCTGCTTTCTCACCTAAAACATTATCCGATCTATTTTTGGGATAATTAAAAATTAATATCTTGTAAAATTATAATTATTATTAATACACACCTCCCTCAATTGTCTACAGTTCCCTTCCCACTGTTTGGCAGTTTATTGTATACGCCCAGTGGGGTGACTGATCCTTTGCCATTTCTCAGCTCAGTTCGATGGGAGCATTACTCTGTTTAATTCTTACTTTGCTAATAATATGATAGGGAGCCTTTAATTCTTGCAGGCCCATTCCACCGCCAGACGATTGGCGGGTCAAGACATCTGCCAAACAGCCTGACCCAGTCTTGACCCTATCTTAGATCCCATTTGCATAAAATAACGAGTGTTTCTGGCTGTCGCTGGGCCCAGGATCTCCATTTTAAAGCTCCACCTACCTCATTATCTCCATTAGGAAATCGACATTGTGGGCCCAGTTCTATCAGGGCGTTATCCTGTTTTGCAAGTATTAAGCAGGTGCACTTTGCATGAGAGGTAAATGAGGTGGGACTGACAGGATTCCTGGCATGTGACTCCAGCCCACCAATCCCAAGCCTCTTCTCAAGGGAGCATGGAGAGGGATGTGGGTGCCATGTGACATCAGATCACCAATCCCAAGCCTCTTCTCACGGTAGCATGGAGAGGGATGTGGATGCCATGTGATGTCAGCCTACCAATCCCAAGCCTCTTCTCAAGGGAGCATGGCGAGGGATGTGGGTGCTGTCATGTATCTCACACTTCTGTACATAACTGTATCTTACCATGCTATACATGACTGTAACCAGATATGACCTGTAACCACAAGCTCACCTTACCACCAGGGGTGCACTTGCAGGAGACACTGGATATACCTGTTCCACAAAGGTCGATAAAGACAGATCTTAGGCAAGTGTGACATTCGAGAGCTGTGTAATAAAGGTACAGGTCCTGAGTGACCTTGACTTCAGCATGTGCCTTGTGTGAGCCTGTACTGCAGGGACAGGATTTTACAGTGGCGACGAGTTACCGGATTACAGAATCCACAGAATGGCGACCAACTGCTCAGATGAAAAATACAATGCTGGAGATAATTGGGAGGACTTTATAGAAAGGCTCCAGCAAAGCTTTGTAACCAAAGACTGGTTAGGCGACGATAAGGCAGACAAGAGAAGAACCCATCTCTTGACCAGCTGTGGCTCGAAAACATACGCCTTAATGAAGGACCTGCTGGCACCCGAGAAACCAACAAGCAAGTCGTTTGAAGAGTTGAGCACACTGGTAAGAGACCACCTGAAGCCAGCGAGCAGCCTACACATGGCCAGGCACAGGTTCTACAACTACAGACGCTGTGTGGGCCAGAGCATTCCCGACTTCGTGGCGGAACTTCAGAGGTTGGCTAGCTTATGTGAGTTCTCCAATGAACTAAGGAGAGAAGTACTGAGAGACTTTTTATTGAAGGAATAGGCCACGCAGGCATATTCCGAAAGCTCATAGAAACCAAGAACTTGACCCTAGAGGCAGCAGCACTGGTTGCACAGACATTCTTGGCAGGAGAAGAAGAAACGAGGTTGAGCTACAATGCGGGTACGACAACTCACGAAACATCGGAACAAGGGGTTCACAGCGTGAAACAAGCTGCTACCCCCACACACAGACAAAGGCAGGAGAGCAGGCCCTCAACAGCAGGCAGTGGTGCCAGAAGCCATCAAGGGCCAAATGAACAGCCGTTCACACCTCATCAACCCACAATGCGAGCAATCAACTACAAACTGAGAGAAGCTCAAGAGAGATTAGCCAGACACAGCTCATCCTTTGGAAACAACGGTCTGTGCTGGAGATGTGGGGGAAGGCACTCATCAAGGGTGTGTCGATTTCAGCATGCTGTTTGCAGAAACTGCAACTAAACAGGACATCTGGCTCGCATGTGCAAAAAAACGGCAGCTCGGCTGGTATACGAATCGGAGGGGTCGGAGATCGGACCAGAAGACGGTGGGGACAGTACCCGAGACACCGAGGTACAACGGGTCAACATGACCAATGGCCATTGCTCTTACAACAAGACGCCTCCGATAATGATGAGGGTCCTACTCAACGGGATACCCGTCAACATGGAGCTAGATACGGGAGCGAGTCAATCTCTCATGAGCGCTCAACAGCTGTGGCCGCACAAAAGCAACAGACCAAAACTCACAAGGGTCGACACCAAACTAAGGACATATACCAAAGAAATCGTCCCAGTACTTGGCAGCGCCATGCTCTCAGTCACACACAAAGAGACAGTGAACCGGCTTCCCCTGTGGATTGTCCCCGGAGATCTCCCAGCACTGCTGGGGAGAAGCTGGCTGGCAAAACTAAACTGGAAATGGGATGATGTTCACGCCATGTCGTCAGAGGAACGGACCTCCTGCTCAACAGTTTTAAGTTGATTTGAACATCTCTTTCAGCCAGGTGTGGACACCTTCAAAGGGGCTAAAGTCAAAATCTACATCACACAGGATGCTAGACCGGTCCATCACAAGGCTAGAGCTGTGCCCTATATGAGGGAAAAGATTGAACATGAACTGGACAGGCTTCTGTGGGAAGGCATTATATCACCCGTGGAATTTAGCGACTGGGCAAGTCCCATTGTCCCAGTCATGAAGCCTGATGGATCCGTACGAATCTCTGGGGATTACAAATCTACCATAAACAGAGTCTCCCTACAGGACCAATACCCACTGCCCAGAGCGGAAGACCTATTTGCCACATTGGCTGGAGGAAAACTTTTCTCAAAACTAGATCTCACATCTGCGTAAATGACGCAAGAACTGACCGAAGAGTCTAAGCTACTCACCACCATCAACACACATCGAGGCCTTTTCATGTACAATCGATGCCCATTCGGCATCAGGTCGGCAGCTGCTATATTCCAGCGCAACATGGAGAGTCTGCTCAAGTCCATCCCAGGGACGGTTGTATTTCAAGATGACATACTTATCACGGACAGGGACACCGACTCCCATCTCCGCAATTTGGAGGAAGTTCTAAAGCAATTGGATTGGCCTAAGAGTTAAGAAATCCAAGTGCCTGCTTCTCGCGCCCGAGGTTGAATTTTTGGACAGAAGGATTGCCGCTGATGGAATCCGCCCAACAGAGTCCAAAACTGAAGCAATTCGCCTGGCACCCAGGCCCCGGAATGTCTTGGAACTGCGCGCCTTTCTCGGGCTACTCAATTACTTTGGGAACTTTATGCAGAACTTAAGCACGCTGCTGGAGCCTCTCCACGTGCTACTCAGAAAGGGGTGCGATTGGTTTTGGGGGGATGCCCAGGAACGCGCCTTGAATAAGGCATGCGACCTTCTGTGTTCCAACAGTGTTTTGGCTTTTTCTCCAGCTAAAAAACTAGTTCTCACATGTGATGCGTCAGCGTACAGGGTCGGGTGCGTTTTACAACATGTCAATGGTGTGGGTAAATTACAACCCATAGCTTATGCCTCCAGGTCATTTTCGCGGGCAGAGCGCGGGTACGGAATGGTGGAGAAGGAGGCGCTCGTGTGCATGTATGGTGTCAAAAAGATGCATCAATACCTTTTCGGGGCCAAGTTTGCGTTAGAAACTGACTACAAGCCCCTCACGTCCCTTCTATCCGAGGGCAAGGCAATAAAAGGCAACGCCTCGGCGCGCATTCAACGGTCGACACTTATGCTGGCGTCTTACGAATACACCATAAGGCACAGACCAGGCACAGACAACTATACCGACGTGCTTAGCAGGCTACACCTGGCAACCATGGAAGGGTCTGACGAACAGGACTGTGAGATAGTCACGGCAATCAATGCCTTTGAGTCCACAGGTTCGCCCATGACGGCTCGCCAAATCAGAGCCTGGACGACCAGCGACCCCACGTTATCCTTAGTAAAAAGATGTGTTTTAACTGGTGACTGGGCAGAGGCTCGCGATGCCTGCCCTGAGGAGATCAAACCTTTCCATAGGCGCATGCATGAGCTGTACCTACAAGCAGACTGCCTGATGTGGGGCAGCCAAGTAGTCATGCCTCTGCGAGGCAGAGAGGCATTTGTCCAGGAGCTCCACCGCGAGCACCCGGGGATTGTTCTCATGAAGGCCATAGCCAGATCCCATGTCTGGTGGCCTGGCATTGACGCGGACTTGGAGCTCTGCGTCCGACATTGCACCATTTGTGCCCAACTCAGTAATGACCCCGGGGGGGCCCCCCTGAGCCCCTGGCCCTGGCCCACCAAACCGTGGTCGCGGGTGCACGTAGACTATGCGGGCCCATTCATGGGCAAAATGTTTCTCGTAGTTGTAGATGCATTTTCAAAGTGGATCGAATGCACCATTTTAAATTCGAGCACCACCTCCACCACTGTGGAGAGCCTTGCAACCATGTTTGCAACGCACGGAATTCCTGACATATTGGTCAGTGATAATGGTCCGTACTTCACCAGTGCTGAATTCCAAGATTTCATAAGTGACCACGGCATAAACCACGTTAAGATGACACCATGCAAGCCGACCTCCAACGGCTAGGCGGAGAGAGCAGTGCAAATCATTAAACAAAGCATGCTCAAAATCCAAGGTCCCACGCTGCAGGGCCGCCTGTTGTGACTGCTGCTGGCATGCAGATCTCGTCCGCACTCATTGACTGGGATCCTCCCGCGCAACTATTGATGAAACGGACCTTAAAGTCAAGGCTCTCATTAATCCTCCCAGGCATGCATGAAATCGTTGAGGCAAAGCACCGTGAGCTAACTGAGTGCCTTATTCGAAATTCGAGGGGGAGGTGGAATGAGATAGGGGACAAAGTGTTTGTGCTAAATTACGGCAGGGGTCCCAAATGGCTTGCAGGGACAGTAACAGGAAGGGAAGGAAACAGGCTACTGGTGGTACAAATGGACAATGGCCAAACCTGCCAGAGGCATGTAGACCAAGTCAAAAGTAGATTCACCAACAACACTGCAGAACCAGAGGCAGACTACAATGTGGAACTCACACCACACCTGGTGGACAGACAGAGGGAACAACCTGAGGAAAGGGCAATCCCAACAGAGAGCCCAGGCGAGACACCAACAATCATACTGAATGAAACAGACAGCCCAGGCGAAATACCAGCAATCACACCGAAAGAAAAACAGGCACCAAGGCAAACAACTGAACCACAACTAAGACGCTCCACGCGAGAGCGTAGACCACCTGAGCGACTGAACCTATAAAGACAATAAGACCTTGGGGGAGGGAGATGTCATGTATTTCACACTTCTGTACATAACTGTATCTTACCATGCTATACATGACTGTAACTAGATATGACCTGTAACCACAAGCTCACCTTACCACCAGGGGTGCACTTGCAGGAGACACTGGATATACCTGTTCCACACAGGTATATAAAGACAGGTCTCAGGCAAGTGTGGCATTCGAGAGCTGTGTAATAAAGGTGCAGGTCCTGAGTGACCGTGACTTCAGCATGTGCCTCATGTGAGTCTGTACTTCAGGGACAGGATTTTACAGGTGCCATGTGATGTCAGCCCACCAATCCCAAGCCTCTTCTCACGGGAGCATGGAGAGGGATGTGGGTGCCATGTGATGTCAGACCACCAATCCCAAGCCTCTTCTCACAGGAGCATGGAGAGGGATGTGGGTGCCATGTGACATCAGCCCACCAATCCCAAGCCTCTTCTCACGGGAGCATAGAGAGGGATGTGCATGCCAGAAGTGCCCACCAGTAACTCTCAGAATTTTTGGGTGTGAAAAAAGGAACGGATACCCAGTAGAATCGGGGCCTGCTCCGAATTCCACCCTTTCCCCACACTCCCACCACTGCCTGACTATTGCTTCAGAAGCCCGATCCTAGACCCATGAATTTTAACTTTACAAATGTGCCAGTCAGCACATTTCTAACACTGCTTCAGTGATACCAATGTATTCAAACGCAGTCACCACCACCAACTCATATTGCCTGCTGTGTTGTCGTACAAAAATGCCTCTCCCCTTTAAGCTGCTTAAGTAGTGGCCACACCGTATGATTTCCCGCCTGCAAATTGGTGAGCTGTTGAGGGTACGCCATTGCATTGGTAGCTCGCTCAACCTCACGTTAATGAGTCTCTCGCGGACTCCTCCAGGTAGCTACCGCTCTTGCCCACCTTACCACCCATCACCTGCCCATGTACTGCTCACAATGCGGAAATCACTCCCATTGTTGTCAGCCGATAAAAAATAATTCTACTTATTCCCTGGTTTAATTAATGCTGTTTCCAAAAGATGTTTTTGATGTTTAATACTTTGGAAACTGGATTTTACAGGGAACTGTGCAACTCTTCATTGCTTAACATAAAATGTAAGTAATAATTTATAGATCACAGTAATAAATATTGTATAAATTTGAATATCCTTAAGTCATATTGGAATTTTAATATTCATTATACTTTCATAAAGATAATGCCTCTAGAAATATATATATTTAAAATGAAAAAAATGTAATCATGTTTTATATATTTTTAATTGCACCATATTTGCCTTTATTTATATAATCAAGTGATTTTCTTTTTCTTTTTATCTACACTCTCTCATGCTCGCTTGGCTTTTCTTTCCTTTTTCGATTGCTTCTCTCATTTTCTGTGTGGTGCTTCTCTTGTATATAATCTCTATTCTACCTCATTTGATGGAATCATACTATTACGACTTTTGTTTTGCTGTCACACTCGCATTCAGTTGGAAACACAATTTTTTCTGGTAACTCAGAAACCACCAGGGTGGCTAACAGAAGCACTTTATGTTTTATGTCTAATTTAATTTTTTTTTAAATTGTGTTTTCTGAAGTAGGCCCCAGGGGAGGAAAAGCTTGCCCGAGACCAAGGGGCCAGCAAACGCTCAGACATAAGCGAGACAGCCGAACAGGCCCCTGAGCCCACTTCACACGTCTTACGCCAAGACCTGAGGTGCACAGGGGAGGAGGGTTACGTTTATTTTGGCCCTAAACGCTGCCTTGGAACCATAACATCTGCTTCTCTGTGTGAGGAGACTGATTAGTTGCTGGCAGCAGACAGCTGTCAGCAGAGTTCAGAATGAAACCATTTAAGGACCGATAGAAAAGCAAAGCTACCAACACCTTACTTGGGGCACTGCATTACCATTCAATAGTGAGTCAAATGGAAATTAGGGTTGCCGATTCTTTGCAAGCAACAAAAAGCTATAGCAATTTTTGTAGAATCTTAAATGTTTACAGAATTTTATTTTAATTGCTGAATTGTTTGACTAATTACAAAAGCCTAACAATAGCTTTTTCATTGTCAAAGAGCTTGTTAAAGCATTTGCTGTACCATCTGTGCTCAGTTCCTGTTTGTTCAGCATTGTATGGATTAACACTGGGGTGTTATGTGCCTTTCAATGACTCAGCACATTCGTTTATGTTTTGGATCGGTTGTAATTCAAATGGTATTTTTAATGCAAAAAATGCAGTCAGTAGCCTTTTTTGTGACACAAGCTCACGCAGAAAGTGAAGTAAATTTTCCCTATATACTGAATAAGAGCAAAAGAACATAAGAAATAAGGACAGGAGTAGGCCATTTGACCCCTCGAGCCTGCTCCGCCATTTAATAAGATCATGGCTAATCTGATCATGGACTCAGTTCCACTTCCCTGCACGCTCCCCAAAACCCTTTCGTCTCTTATCGCTCAAAAATCTGTCTATTTCCGCCTTAAATATATTGGCTGTGAAATTCCAGTCGGAGGCCTTTCTTGGACGAACGCCTCCGACCGAAGAATTTTTACGAATTTACCTGGTGGTCCCGGAGGTACCTGGGATTCCGGTGGTGAGGCCTTCTCTTCCTGTGCTGTGAAGCACACTCCCGTCCTCGAGGTTCCAATGCAGAAGGTGCAGTCACTTTTGACTGCTCAACCAATCAGGTTACGAATTCTCATTGCTATTAATGAGAAAAAAAAACAAACACACTAAACACCATAATAAAAAATAAAAAACACACCTCACATAATTAAAATGAATTGAAATTAAAGTTAAGTTTTAGAAAAAAAATATTACGATTTAAAAAAAAAAGTTTTTTTTAATTAGGGTTTAAAATAATCTTACCGTAGTGGGCAGGGTTTTTAACAATAAAATGTGATTTTTAAATTTTATTTTATTATGTTTTTGTATGTTGTAAAACTTACGCATGTAAAAATAGGCTATGCGCCTGCTTTTATCAGGCTCAAGAGTTTTCAGGACATTTGCTGGGCAAGATATGGGTAAATACCACAATCTTGCCCATGCGAATGTCCTCGCACCCGAGATAAGAAGGATTTGACAAGCTGGAGCTTGACAGTTCGGAAAAGCCGGTTTTCAGCGCATTCGCATTGTGTACTGAAAACCGGATTTTGCGATGCCTTCCCGGGTCTGTACACACTCAGTATGGACCCGGGGAGCCTGGGATTTCCAGGCATTGGACCACTTGGGTCTTTAAGGGAGAAGAAATGCTCTGGTCTATGGGCCCAAGTTTCGGGCCGCGCCTAAAACGGCGCAGCCCGGACCTGGACGCCCGTTTTTCGCGCCAGAAAGTGCGCCTAAAAAAAACTTAGCTATTCTCCGGCTCCCTGCAGGTCCTCTGGAGCCGGGCACGGCGCAGCACGAGCTGTAGGGGGCGGAGCCAGATCCCTGCACTGAAAACAGTGCCGGGACCTCTGCACATGCGTGCTACAGTGGGCGCGCATGTGCATTAGCTCCAGGCGCCCAAAACTGTGGGAGGGGCCCGAAGCCCTGGCCGAATGGCCTCACTGGGGCTGCGTCGATAAGGCTCCTCCCACCCGACCGGACCCGACCCGACCCCAGCTCTTCCACCCCCCCCCAGACCTCTACGACTCCCCTCCCCTCCCCCCCCCCCGGACCTCCGCGACCCCCAACCCCCCCCACCCCGAGACCCGACGCCACCTACCTGTAAATCCAGCCTGAAGTTTTGGGCCTCCCCCACCCCCCCACCCCCCCCCTCTCTCCTTCCCTCTCTCCTCTCTCCTTCCCTCCCTCCTCTCTCCTTCCCTCCCTCCCTCCTCTCTCCTTCCCTCCCTCCTCTCTCCTTCTCTCCCTCCCTCCTCTCTCCTTCCCTCCCTCCTCTCTCCTTCCCTTCCTCCCTCCTCTCTCCTCCCCTCCCTCCCTCCTCTCCTCCCTCCTCTCTCCTCTCCACCCTCCCTCCTCCCTCCTTTCCTCCCTCCCTTCTCCCTCCTTTCCTCCCTCACTCCTCTCCTCCCTCCCTCCTCTCTCCTTCCCTCCCTCCTCTCTCCTTCCCTCCCTCTCTCCTTCCCTCCCTCCCTCCTCCTTCCCTCCCTCCCTCCTCTCTCCTCCCCTCCCTGCCTCCTCTCCTCCCTCTCTCCTTCCCTCCCTCCATCCTCTCTCCTTCCCTCCCTCCATCCTCTCTCCCTTCTCCCCCTCTCCCGCCCTTCTCCCCCTCTCCCCCCTCTCCTCCTCCCCCCCTTCTCCTCACCCCTCCTCTCCTCCTCCCACCCCCCCACCTCCTCCCCCCCACCTCCCTCTTCCTCCTCCTCCCCCACGCCCCCTCCACCCACCCTCCTCCTCCCCCACCCCAGCTCCTCCTCCTCCTCCCCCACCCCCCTCCTCCTTCACCCCCACCCCCCCATCTCCTCCACCCCCAACCCCCTCCTCCTCCTCCCCCCTCCTCCTCCACCCCCCTCCTCCTCCACCCCCCTTCTCCTCCTCCACCCCCCTCCTCCTCCTCCACCCCCCTCCTCCTCCACCCCCCTCCTCCTCCACCCCCCTTCTCCTCCTCCTCCTCTACCACCCCCTCCTCCACCCCCCTCCTCCTCCCCCATCCTCCTCCTCCCCCCCTCCCCCCCACCTCCTCCTCCCCCCCTCGCCCCCACCTCCTCCTTCCTCCCCCTCTACCCCTCCCGCTCCTTCCTCCCCCTCTCCCCCTCTCCCCCTCCCCTTTTCTCTCTCCCCCCTTCTCCCCCTCCTCCCACCCCCATTCTCCCCCTCCCCCCTTCTCCCCCCACCCCCTTCTCCCCCTCCCCCCCCACCCCCCTTCTCTCCCTCCCCCTCCCCCTCCCACCCCCTTTCTCCCCCTCCCCCTCCCATCCCCGTTCTCCCCCTCCCCTTGCTGTCAGAAACACAGACACTGACAGACAGAGAGTGAGAGACACTGACAGAGACACACTGGGAGGGCCGTCCCAGCATGCTGTTGGAGGATTCCCGGTGCTGCAGTCGGTAAGTAGAAAATGTTTTATTTATTGATTTTTAATTTTTTTTTTAATTTTTTATTAATTTTTTTGGATTGATTTATTGCTTAATTTATTGATGTATTTATCATTTATTATTGATGATGGCTCTTTATTTGTAAAACTGAAGTGTTTAATGTTTGTAAACTTCCCTTTAAACCCCCCCACCCCCATTCCCTACGCCTAATTTGTAACCTACGCCTGATTTTCTAAAGTGTAGACAAGGTTTTTTCGAACGTACAAAAATCTTCATTCTAAGTTAGTTTGGAGTAAGTTTTCACTGCCTAAACTTTGAAAACAGGCGTAAGTGGCCGGACACGCCCCCTTTTGAAAAAAAAATTTTGTTCCAAAGTGAAACTGTTCTAACTGACTAGAACTGGAGCAAACTAAATGCAGAGAATTCAAATTTCAAAGATACTCCATTCTACACCAGTTGCTCCAAAAAAACAGGAGCAACTCAGGCCGAAACTTGGCCCCTTTATGTACAGTGACATTGCAAACACAATCATGAAGACGTTCTGGGATTGGTATTTCTACTCTTCAAAAAAATAAATAAAATCCTTCATTGCATATCAGTACCATTGGTAGCAATATTTACATGGATCCTGGAAGAGAACGGGAGGGAGGAATTTTGGACAGGAAACTCAGAATTAAGGGTTTTCCATACACCCAGTCAAATTTATATTGAGCTAGGTGGACAATAGGCGAGACTCCTTTTTAAATGTTTATTTGCCTACCATGCCATTTTCCAGCAAGGTGGTAGGCATACAAAAATTGGCCCCATAGTGTAAATAGGGTATTCCACAGTGGAGAGCCACTGATTATCGATCAATGTAGAGCCCCAGCTGAATTTTTCCCCTTTCTTGCCCAGTGATACTGAGATTAACAAACTCATTGCAGCAGAGACAGGACCAGGGTCTACTTATGCTGTATTTCACTTTTACACCATAATAACCTGCTAAGTCTTTAGCAAGTAAGTGTGGAAAAAGCTCTCACAGAAAGTTGGGTAACCATTCATTGTAGGATACGAGCACACACATTCTCAGAATCAATAGATTAGTGGGTACAAAATTAGACCTACATATCAGATTAATTTTCCTCTTTTGGGTGCTGAATGTTGAGGAACATTCAAGCGCCTTCTTGGTACCAACATTTGAAAGAATGTTTAAAGAATTTTTCTCACTTTGATGATAAAATGAACACCATCTGCTCCCTCCAGTGGATTGTGCTCTTTTTTTGTATATTTGTTGTATGTGTATGTGCTCGTTAAAATGAGGGATTATAGTCTTGAGGAGTTTAGCATATTTTGCATTGGGAATGCAGCTTACACGAACAGTATGGCTCAACCAGATGATTTAAGGACACATTCTTATTATTATGCCGCAATGCTTGTGGGTATTAGTAAACACGGCTGTGGATTTTAATCTCTGTGAAGAAAACATACACATGTTCTAAAACAGATGGTGTTCACAGTGGAATAATTGGTGACCTGAAAATTTTGGATTATTTCAAACTATTTTTAGAATTGTGTTTCAAATGATACAGCTGATATTTTAACAGTAGATTTTTCAGCATATGATATACATTTCAGTTGTGAATCCCTCATAGGCACTTTCCTCTGCACTGAGAATACCTTTGCAAGTTATAAGTGGTACGTAAATACGTGTGTTAATTATGCTTGTCAACAGTAGCCCAGGTAAATATGACACAGATGCTGAGATGGAGTTTGAGGGTTAGTACACCACAGAATGAAGTTAGTGATATTGGCACAAATTTGTCCAGGAGTTGCTCCGTTTTTGTTGGAGCAACTTGATTTTTCTGGAGTATCTTAAAAATCCCCATTCTGCACATTTAATTTGCACCAGTGTAAGTGAGTTAGTTAGGATTTTTTTTAGTTTTGTTTCTTTTTTCAAAAGGGGGCGTTACCAGCCACCGACACCTGTTTTGGCCATTTAAGCCAGTTTGGACAGCTAATAGTTGCTCCAAGCTAACTTAGGCCAGCGTATGTGGCCACTTGTGGCCGCACAGAAAACCCTTGTGGAGAGTTAAGAAATCAGCGCAGGTAGCCTCCAAATGACAGTGTTATGATAGGAATACTAGTTTTTTTTTAAATCCCAAGCAGTGAGACTGGACAGGGTGTAGGTGCTATCAACCTGATTAAACTGAGTATGGGGTTTTTACAAAAATAAAAATGATCTTGTATTGAAGGCTGAAGTATAGGGGCCACTTAAGCAAGGGGAGGGTTTTCTTTGTAAATAATAGATCAAGAGCACCAACGCTCTCGCCTAATGGATTCGTGTGCGGCATCATACCACATTGGATTTTGACTTCTGCAGCACCAAAGAATTGCCCTGACTAGGTTTAGAAATTTAAAACATTAGACTTAACAAAACAAAGCATGTCAAAATGTAAACTTAAATTTTGGTGTTCAGCATTGCGTAGTGTGACTCTGATAATTAGTAGTATTTTAGAATTCTATGCAGTAGTGGGTGAGCTGCAAGATACTGCGATAGGGAATTTTTAGTAAAGATAGCTAGATATTAAAGTACTGGAAAATCTTTGAAGTTTTTTCTCTCTCCCTTCCAACATCCCCCCCCCCCGATCAAAACTCTTTCCCACACGCCCCCCCCCCCCACCCCGCCCAATTAAAACTCTTCCCCCCACCAACCTGTTTCTTGTAGCCCTCAGCATGGGAAGGCAGCGGCCAGCCTGTACGGCAGGTCACTCGGCCCGGGATAGGGTCAGGACACGTTGGGTCCCATGCTGCAGGCATCATCATCAAAATCATGGGAGGAGCTACTGCGCATGCACGAACGCTCTACTGCGCATGCGGACAGCTGCCGGCACTGTTTTCGGCGCAGGGCTGTAGCCCCGCCCCCCATTCCATGAGAAATGCCGTGCCAGGACCCAGGACACACAACAGAGTGGCTAGAATTGTTAGTAAGCTTTTTGGCGCCGTTTTGAGCACACAAAGTCGGCGCATCTTGGGAGAGTGCGCCAGAAAAAGGGGTTGGGGAAATTTGGGCCCATTGTTGGTGCTCCTTCTTTTATTGCAGATTCACATATCTTAGTAGTTTGAAGCCAGCATCTGGCACTGAAAATTATTGCTCCCGATTGGCCAGGAATGGTGTTAAAATTTACAAACTGTACCACTGCAAGTTGTCCATTTCTGATGCACTCCATCCTGAGGGCCCCTTGTAGCTAAATTGTTGCTAGTTAGTGCCAAATTCCATAGCCGCTTTTGCTGTGAACCCATGTCCATGAGGAATTGCTGCAAGACTGCCTGAACTTATTTCACCCGAACATTCATCAGAGAGTGAAGAGCATGATTTGCTTTGTCTGGAATGAGTGCAAAGCCAGGTTCTGGAAGTAAAAGGGACAATATTCTTCGGAAATGTGAAATATTTTTTGATTTGATGCATTTAAAGGGAAGTTAAATGGAGAAAGGAATAGAAGGACATTTTATAGAGTAAGATGAAGTAAATAGAGTAGAAGGAGGCTTGTGTGGCACATACCCACTGGCTTA
Organism: Pristiophorus japonicus; assembly: GCF_044704955.1. Lineage (NCBI taxonomy): Eukaryota > Metazoa > Chordata > Chondrichthyes > Pristiophoridae > Pristiophorus > Pristiophorus japonicus. The sequence goes on from NC_091978.1 coordinate 222,068,392, forward strand.
GACCGCTTGGGCTGAATGGCCTGTTTCAGTGCTGTAAATTCTATTTTAATTCCATGAATTTCAGAAACTAAATATCAAAAGAACAGTCAACTCAAACATTTTTCTTAATTTCTAATAGGACGCTTTATTTTGCTTTGAATGGTAGTGAGCGTTAAATCTTTCTTTATCTCCCCTTTTGGAATTATTGGCTGTTTATAGTTAGCATCTTTTAGAAGCTAGGATCAAAGAAGTAATAGAACCAGCCTCTCCCTGAAGGAATGTTAGGATATTGATATCCCAGACACGAAAGGATGAGTAGAGATATTCAATAGCTCAAAAGCAAGATACTGCGGATGCTGGAAATCTGAAATAAGAACAGAAAATGCTGGAAATACTCAGCAGGTCAGGCAGCAACTGTGGAGAGAGAAATAGAGTTAATGTTTCAGGTCAATATCCATTAGGAATATATTCAATAGCTATCTGATTGTTCCACTCTCCAACTTGTAGCATCATGCCGATAATCTTTTGGCTGACTACAATTTGCCATGTTGCACCTCCTTGCCTAAGTGACCATAGGCCCAAAATTCACCATTCCCAAAGGGACCTCGACCCGCGAAAATTGATCAGCCGCCACGGTCGGGTTCTTTTCCCTCCCGGAGTCATATTCAGCTCGGGGAAGATTTCAGCGGTGTTCACTTCCGCCGAAAATGGCGTGGTGAAGCCGCTGTAAAGGAAAGTTTCCAGCGGAGAGGGAAGCAGTGTGATGGCTGCTGGAAAGGGACTACCACAGGGAAATTCATCAAGGAAAAGGTCGGACTTTTTCCGGCAGTGTCCCCGTGTGGTTTTCAATGCGGTGCTCGAACGTGACAGCACTGGGGCCCTTTGGTAGGTAAATAGTGTTATTACTTATTAGTGTTTTTATTTCATTTTCCAACATGCATCCGCAGTATTTATCTTTTGATATAGTTTTATTAATTATTAGTGTTTTTATTTCATTTTCCAACATGCATCCGCAGTATTTATCTTTTGATATAGTTTTATTAATTATTAGTGTTTTTATTTCATTTTCCAACATGCATCCACAGTATTTATCTTTTGATATAGTTTTATTAATTATTAGTGTTTTTATTTCATTTTCAATGGTCCACAGTATTTATCTTTTGATATAATTTTATTAGTTGTTTTTGGTTCCATTCGACCTGTTCAGAGGTTTACACATACCCCTGTACTTTGTACAACTTTCAGGTCTGACTCTTTAGTGGAGGCCTGTGGGCTGCAGAGACCTGCTTGGCAGGGGTCACCCTGAGGATGGGAGGAGTGTTAGGAGGGCGACACCTGGTACACCTGCTCAGAAGCAGGAGAAAGCATCGCCATTAGCACCGTGCAGACAGGCAGCGGGCAAGAGAGGCAGCAGTCATGATTCGTTCATTCTGCGCCAGACCAGTGTGCCTGCAGCCTTCACTGGCCAGAATCAGGATTGTGGTTGGCTGCTTGGGGACAAGGCCCCTTCCACTTGGCTGCTCACTCCACTGCGGAACCCCAGGATAATGCCAGAGCATGTATATAATGACGCTCATTGTGCCACCAGGTGCATCATCAAGCAGTGCATAGGCATCCTTAAACAGAGATTCCGGTGCCTGGACCGCTCTGGTAGCACCTTGCAGTACTCTCCTCAACGGGTCTCTATAATCGCCATGATCTGCTGCATGTTACAAAACCTGGCCATCATGAGGGGACAGCAGCTGGAGGTCAAGCCAGCAGTACCACCTGAGGAGGAGGTGCAGGAGGAGGAGGAGGATCTCCATCGCCCCAGAGTTAGGAGGCGTCAACCCATCACCACCCTGGAAGGGCCAGGTGCAGACTGACTAGCACCCTCCTGGGAGGGTGCATCCTCACATATATGGAGGTGCCTGACACCTCCCCTGCAATCTCCCTCCATGCATTATCTACTGCCTGTCTGCCAGGTCACCCCACGTCAGGAAACAGTATTCTTCTTCTGTCCTCCACACCGTCCATCAGTGTCTCCAGCTCCATATCAGTGAACCTGTTGGCTCTCCTTGCACCTCTTACACCAGCCATCCTTCCAACCTCCTTCTAAACTCCTTCTCCCCTCAGGATCTTGCTGCAAACCCTGGCCTTTAAAAAGGCTAGGCAGCAGCTGGCTCATTAGAAACCCTTACCTGCATGCTGAATTTCTCAGTGGTGATAACGCTCAAATTAAGACAGCCACACCACTGAAAAATCCACTTTGGAAGGGTTCATTAGTGCTGGAACCCATTTGTTCACTTTTGGAGCTGAATATGGGATGGCCCAGCCACGAAGATTTTTTGGCGCTAATGGCCACAAAAAGGTGGGGGGAGCACCAGCTTTCCAGCGATACTGAATTTCGGGCCCCATATATGGTGTTGCCAGGTTGTGCTACAATAATTTTATGTTTGAGGTCATTTGAGGATGTCAGTGTGCCAAGGTTTTCAATTGTAAATTGCACCTTGAGTATGTGCCCTGCTGAAGTACTGTTATCCATGGTCAACATTGAATGGATTGCAAGATTGTGTGAGGGTTTACCAGAGGCCAACTGTAAATGGGCAACAGGCTGATAGCTAACAGTTTATATTTGGGTAATCTACCCGTCTAATGTTAGTTTTGATTAGTCTGAAGGTATATTTTCTTCTTCCAGTTTTGCTCCCTGGTTATGTGGGTAATGCACACAGTATCGACCTTGGCCACCTTCTTCTATCACTCATACTGCCACGCTGGTCTCTGGGACATGCTCCAGAGTACCAAATAAGTCAAGTCTCCTCACACCCTCCTCATGCAGCACCACCACTGTGCTAGCCATCAAACAGAGGTGTTAAGGGCTGTGCCACTCCATTATTCTTCCAGAGATGTTTCTCGCCTTCACATTTATTTTAATTGTCTTTTTTTTTGTCCGACACCTTTTTTGCCCTTATAGCCTTTTTACAGAAATTAATTTGGAATATTTATAACTTTTGTAAAATCTGCAACTCGTCTTGCCTTGCCCTCATTTATGTTGGCACTTATCTTCAACTGGTCACAATCGTTTAATTTTGTCAGCAGCTGTTTAAGGGCTGATACTTGTACTCCACATCCCCTTTGGTGAGGTCCTAGTGGCAGGTCCAGAGTGGGCCAGGAACTTACCCTGAATAATGAATTGGGGCCAACTCCAGAACAACCATTTTATCAGGACACCAGTGACGCTTTGACTTTCTCTACATCCTAGCATTTAATTTGATATTCCTGTTACCGTAGAATTGGATAGCAGAGTGGGTTAATATACTAGTCTTTCATATCTCAGACTGAGGGCTGGATTTTCATGGGGAAGATGGATTTGGAGGGCGGGGGGTGGGGGCGGGTGGGAGAATCCCAGATGAACGGGTTTCCTGCAGGCTCTACCGACTTTTAACGGCAGGGACTGATTTGCATTTGAAGCCTCTGTTTCCCACCCGCAGCCAGCCAGATGGAGAGGCTAGCTGGCTGGCTGTGGGCAGGAAGGCCTGTGGCACAAGACCACACAGAGGAGAGAGGGAAGGATCGGGGACGGGGGAGGGAAGAAGATCCCAGCCGTCGAGGGAGTGGGGATTGGGGAGCGGGAAAAAGATCGCGGCCATTGATGGACCTGTGGGCGGGGGTGGGAGAGGGAAAAAGATTGCAGACGTTGATGGGCCTGTGGGAGGGGGGGAAAAGATCCTGGCTGTCGAGGGGGAAGAAGATCAGGGCTGGCCATTGGAGGATCGTGGCCAACCTCAGGCTAATCCATGAGAGGAGGGGGAGGTCTCCGATCAATAGGGGTGGGCTGAGCAGAGACCCTGGATTTAGGAATTGGTGTAAACGCACTCACCTCTAGAAGCAGCAGTCCCCACCTTGTTGTAACTGCAGGGTTTTACAAAGTGTGTAAAACCCATCCAGCTGCAGTTCAAAACACAATATAGGTTAAAGAAGAGATTTCCAGCCTCATTGTAATATTTAAAGTGATGTCCCGCATTCTGGCAGTGGGTTGGCTGCCAGCCCCATTCCACGTCCGTTAACACCAGAAGTGGGCAGGTTGGAGGCGGGTCGAGCTCGGGATTCAGATTTTTCACAATTTAACTACCCTCTGGCTTCAAACGCACCTGTGTTTTTAGGTTAAAATCCCCCCACCGCCTCCCCCAGATTCAAATCTAGTCCTGACTGAAGGGATTAACATCTTTTCTCTCTGGAGGCTGAAAAGATGATGGGAAGTGAGTCTCAATGCAGCTCTTATCAGGTATGGGTGCACAGCACTAAAATCAAGGAGCTATAGTGACGGCTGGTACGGAAAATATGATCGCAACAGTTCTCTTATATTGGGCAAAGTAAAGGGAGCTTTCTCCTGCATTTAAACACATCACTTCTATCCTGGGAATGTTCTTGACAGTAATGCCAAGTGCCTGAAGTGGGAAAGTGATATCCCTTACCTTGATGAGCAAAAAATACACCAGAACATTGAGGGCTGGATTTTTGGTCTTCTGCCCCTGTTAGTGCCCCAGAGGGGCAGCAATGGTGCCAAGAATGGTTTCCGGGTGGGCAGCCAGCTTGCTGTGCCCCGCCGGAAAATTAGTCGCTAGTTTTGCGGGGGCCGCTGAGCAGCTCTGTCCAGGAACGCCATCGGTTTCAACTGTACTTTGATTTTGAATTGATGCCAAGCGTCCTAGTGGGACCGCCTGGAAAACCAGGCGATCAGAGCTGTCCCAGCAGCGGTGAGTGAAGTAAGTAATGAATAAGGCAAGTGTGATTCTTATCTTTATTTTTATTTTTGCGTTTTATCATAAATGATTGATGGTTAAGGTATTGGGAATGTTTGTTGTGTGTTTTGTGCCGATTTCTTTTTCTTCAAGTAAGCCTCTCTTAGGTCACTCCGAGGCTGGCTCTTTAACTCGGGATTTTCAGCTGCTCAGCCGGCCTAGCACCCTAAAAGAGGTGTGCAACGCTTCCCTTAGTGCTCCGCTCCACACTCAGAGCCCAGCTGATGAATTTTGTGGCTGAGGACGCAAACCACGCGCAAACTTTACCGTCCCCGCCGGTATTACCGCCCCGAATTGACCAGAACTGAAAATCCAGTCCTGAAAATGTACATTTTGCCTTGTCTCTAAACTTACAGCACAGACTATATTCTCTATACCATGTAAAAATGTTTGCAAATAAATAGTATGTAGGGCAGCACGGGCCAGCCCACACTGCGATATGTGTGCGCACTAGGTCCGTGCAGCAGAGCTGGTCTCCAGTCATCTTGGTGAATCCTTACCACTGGACCAAGACCTAGCTCTGTCAAGCCTGTGTGGTGGCTGGTGTGCAACGGCCACCACACGTTAAAAAAATCCATGCACAGGCATCTTCCACCCTTCAACATGTTGTTCGGAACCTGGAATATTAGGTCCTTCATTGAAACATCTGTCAACGCATTCCTTTTTGGCGTGGAAGCAAGTCATCCTCGTTACAAGGGACCGCCTATGATGATGATGATGATGAGTACAAATGACAGACTTTAAAAGGATGGCAAATCACACGTTAAATTTACTTCTCCTTTGACTTGCAACATGCCCAAAAATCATTAAAATGCACATTTCTGTTAACCAAGCAATCCATAAAAGCATGTCACAATGTCATAGCAACTAGGTTCTCAGCTCCCCGGGAACTGACTTTGACACTGTATTTATGAGTAATGTAACAGTCAGAAAGCTTTTCTCCGACAAAGAGTAGCCCAGCTTCTTTATTTTCCTGGTCCATAAAAGAAGGCACGCAACACCAACTGGCAATTAGCTTTGTCAAATAACAGAACATTTCCTTATCAGTTTCCTTTAAGCCAACTTTGAATTGAACATAGCTCCATTAATCGGTCTGAGATGCATCTGCTTTGTACAGAATTTCTCAATATCCATTCTTTCCCCTGCAGGTGAACTGGGTGTTCACCTTTTAAAATATACAAAATCTCTCATTTTAAAACATATCCCATCTGCATGATAGATAAGAGAAATAGTGGGAATACTTCAATAATGATTATGTGCATTAAATATACTTCGATATGTACAAATTTTATTCTTTTAAACCACATGTTCAAAGCCATGTGAAAATTATACTATCACAGAATTGCAATACAATATTGTGGGAACAATCAATTGGAAATTTCTGTTAGCTTTTAAAAAATTGTTGCCTTTATTTTTCACTATTTGAATTGTTGCCCCATTACTGCCAGTCATTTTTCTTCAATTTTGTGTCAAGACAACATCAATTATTCTTTCTGAACGATTTCTCCCATAAGGTATACTTCAAATATATCACATTTTTGAACATGGCTGTGACAAAAATTGACTCTTTGTCTGTGGTTACTCTTGTTTTTGATTAATTTTTAATATAAGTCTTAAACACCACATTCAAAATGCAGATAACACTTGAAGTTAGCATGAATCCTTAGGGACAAGGGAACCGATTTTCCTGACCTTTGCTGAAATGGAGCATCTATTTCCCCAGGGATAGAGGTTGTAAAAAATGGCCAGCATTCCATTATGTTGGATCTCTTCCACCTTTATGTTGCCCTGTGATTTCTGGGACTTCCCTGGGAGAGGCAATGCAGGGCCTGCCTATCCAGCAGGTGCAGGCTCATCGTAGGCAAGTGAATAAGGCCAGAAGGTCTTCTAGGCTTAATTTTCCTGAAACTCAGCTTGCTGCCCTAACATAGGGTGCCCAGTATAATATGGCGTTATGGCTTGTCCCCAGACCCACATTGAATTAAAAGTCCACGGGTGTCCTGGGTAAGGCTTAAGACAGGAAAGTATGTCAAAATGTAAATTTATTACAGTCTTCAGAGAATGCTTTCGGCCATTGATCTTCATTAGCTGGCAGACGATCCCAATCTCGGAGGCCCAATATGCAGCCAAGATTCAGGCCACAGTTGACCGCCTTGTGCAAGCACTCTGTCCTTACAGCAGATTGCGAAGCTCAGCATCTGCCTGTCTACTAACTGCCATGTATTCAACTGTCATTGTAACCCATGTATAAGCTGACCTAAGTTGTACACCTTGAGAACACTGACCACAGGGGGTGAACTTGTGGGAGACACTCCTAACCTGGACTTTCCAGTATAAAAGGGGAAGCTCCACCCATTGTCTGCTGCTTGAGTTCTTTGTAATAAAGGTAACTGGTCACAGAGTGATCTTCTCTCAAGTATGGGCCTCATGTGTATTTATACTGTATAGTAAGGACATATCATTGGCGACGAGAAACTGGGATTTAAACCATGCGAGCATGTCCACTAGCAGCACAGAAGAGAGGTACTGTGTTGGTGATGATTGGGACGACTTTATTGAGAGACTACAGCAAAGTTTTGCCACTGAGGAATGGCTGGGACAGGATTCAGCCGACAAACGCAAGGCTCATCTCCTGACGGTTTGTGGATCCAGAACGTACTCCCTGATGAAGGACCTTCTAGCACCAGAGAAGCCGACGGACAAGACGTTCGAAGAGCTCAGTAAGTTGATCGGGGAACACCTTAAACCGGCGAGCAGCATGCACATGGCGAGACACCAGTTTTACATGCACCGGCGGCGAGAAGGGCAAAGCATTCCAGACGTCGTGACAGATCTCCGGCGACTGGCGAGTCTATAAGTTCCCAGATGCATGCAGAGCGGAGATGCTGCGAGACTTTTTTATTGAGGGCATCAGGCACGCTGGGGTTTTCAGGAAACTGATTGAGACCAAAGACTTGACCTTGGAAGCGGTGGCTCTGATAGCCCAGACAATTATCTCAGGGAAGGAAGAGACCAGAATGATTTATGGCAAAAAATCTTGGCTCAAATGTGGCAAACGACCAGGGAGTCAACATTGTTAACATGGCACACAGTTCTCTAGGCAGACAAGGGCAATCGGATATGCCCCAGCATGTAGTCGAACCCAAAGGGGGAATTCAACAAAGACAATGGCTAGCTGAACGGCGATTCATGCCTTCGCAATGGACAATGCGGCCAGTAATGGGGCCATCAACACCTGTTAATGGTGCGCTTAAGGACAGTTACAGAGACAGTCAGAGACGATCGACTGGTAATGGACCTTTTGTTTCCAACAATGGGGCCTTAAGCTCATGCTGGAGATGTGGAGGCAAACACCCAGCCAGAGCTTGCAGGTATCAGCAATATACCTGCAGAAATTGCAACGTCAGCGGTCACTTGGCACGTATATGCTGGAAGCCTGCAGCCAGGTTGATGTACGAGGAGGACGGGTCCGATGTAAGCCCTACAAGGCCAAATGAATACTGGGGGAAATCGCTGGAAGCTGAAGTTCAGGGAGTTCATATGGAGCACATATACAGCTCATATACCAGGACGCCACCAATAATGATGAAAGTGCTCCTCAATGGCATCCCAGTATCAATGGAGCTAGACACGGGGGACAGCCAGTCCCTGATGAGTATCAAACAGTTCAAAAGGTTGTGGGTGTCCAAGGCCAGGAGGCCAAAATTATTGCCGATTGACGCACTGCTACGGACATATAAAAAGGAGATCATTCCGGTGCTAGGCAGCGCCACAGTAGTCGTGACCCACAAAGATTCGGAGAAAAGGTTGCCACTCTGGATTGTCCTGGGGGACGGTCCCGCACTACTGGGGAGGAGTTGGCTTGCTGTCATGAACTGGAAATGGTGCTATGTCAATGCAATTTCTTCTGTGGAGCGAGTATCATGCTCACAGGTCCTTGACAAATTTGACTCATTATTTCAATCCGGCATTGGCACTTTCATGGGGACCAAGGTAGTGATTCACATAAACCCGGACATCAGGCCAGTACACCACAAGGCCAGAACGGTGCGGTACGTGATGCGGGAAAAGATAGAAGGCGAATTGGACCGCCTGCTGAGGGAAGGCATCATCTCGCCAGTCGAATTCAGTGACTGGGCAAGCCCGATTGTGCCAGTGCTCAAGGCGGATGGGTCGGTCAGGATAATTGGTGATTATAAGGCCACCATCAATCGGGTGTCACTCCAAGACCAGTACCCGCTACCGAGAGCGGAGGACCTCTTTGCGACGCTATCCGGTGGCAAACTTTTTTCAAAATTGGACCTGACCTCAGCTTACATGACCCAGGAGCTGGCGAGTGAGTCGAAGAAGCTGACCACCATCACGACACACAAGGGGTTGTTTGAGTTTAACAGATGTCCGTTCGGGATTTGTTCGGCCGCCGTGATCTTTCAGCGAAATATGGAAAGCATCCTCAAGTCGATTCCAAGGACGGTGGTTTTTCAAGACGACATCCTCATCACGGGTCGCGATACTGAAGAACATCTCCACAACCTGGAGGAGGTGCTACGCAGACTGGACCGGGTAGGGCTACGACTAAAAAAGGCGAAGTGCGTCTTCTTAGCTCCAGAGGTAGAATTCCTGGTGAGATGGGTAGCAGCAGACGGGATCAGACCTACTGCGTCCAAAACGGAAGCGATCCAGAGAGCACCCAGAACCCGTAACATGACGGAGCTGCATTCGTTCCTGGGGCTCCTGAACTATTTTGACAACTTTCTTCCCAAATTGAGCACGCTGTTAGAGCCGCTACACATGCTCCTATGCAAAGGTCACGATTGGGTCTGGGGGGACAGCCAGGAAAGGGCTTTTGATAGAGCACGCAATTTGTTATGCTCCAACAAACTGTTAACGTTATCTGACCCATGTAAGAAACTAGTTTTAATGTGTGATGCGTCGTCCAATGGGGTCGGGTGTGTGTTCCAGCATGTGAATGCCAATGGTCAGTTACAGCCGATAGCTTATGTCTCCAGAAGTCTGTCCCAGAAAGAAAGGGGCTACGGAATGGTAGAAAAACAAACGCTAGCATGTGTATATGCAGTAAAAAAAATGCACCAGTACCTGTTTGGCAGGAAATTTGAGCTGGAGACGGATCACAAACCCCTAACGTCCCTTTTGGCCAACAACAAGGCCATAAATGCGAATGCATCGGCCCGCATATAGAGGTGGACACTTACGTTAACCGCCTATGACTACATAATTTGGCACAGACAGGGCACTGAAAACTCTGCCGATGCACTCAGCAGGCTACCACTAGCCACCACTGAGGGAGCAGCTGAGCATGATGCTGAGATGGTCATGGCTGTTGAAGCTTTCGAAAGCGAAGGCTCACCTGTGACAGCCCGTCAGATTAAAGTCTGGATAAATAATGACCCGCTACTGTCTTTAGTTAAGAAATGTGTCCTGAATGGGGACTGGGCAGCCACGTACGGGGCATGCCCTGAAGAGTTTAAACCGTTTCATAGGCGCAAGGATGAACTCTCGATTCAGGCCGATTGCCTACTGTGGGGAAACCGAGTAGTCATGCCCCAGAAGGGCAGAGAGGTGTTTATCAGAAAACTTCACAATGAGCACCTGGGCATTGTCATGATGAAGGCAATTGCCAGGTCACACGTTTGGTGGCCAGGGATAGATGCAGACTTGGAACTTTGTGTTCGCAGGTGCAACACGTGTGCTCAGCTGGGCAACGCACCCAAGGAAGCCCCCCTTAGCCCCTGGCCCTGGCCCGCCAAGGTCACGCATCCATGTGAACTACGCAGATCCTTTCATGGGAAAAATGTTTTTGGTTGTAGTAGACGCCTACTCCAAATGGATTGAGTGTGCCAGTTTAAATTCAAGCACATCCTCTGCCATGTAGAAAGTCTACGGGCAATGTTCACTGCCCATGGTCTACCGGACGTCTTGGTCAGCGACAATGGCCCGTGCTTCACAAGCACTGAATTCCAGGACTTCATGGCAGGCAATGGAATCAACCATATCAGAACAGCACCGTTCAAGCCGGCCTCAAACGGCCAGGCAGAACGAGCAGTGCAGATAATCAAACAGGGGATGCTCACAATGCAAGGGAGTTCCCTACAAAGCTGCTTATCACACCTCCTGTTGGCCAATAGATCCCGACCACACTCGCTCATGGGTTCCACCTGCAGAGCTGCTAATGACAAGGATGCTCAAAACCAGGTTATCCCTTATACACCCTACTATGAAAGAAATTGTTGAGAGCAGGCGTCAGTCACAATATCACTACTATGACAGGAATGCGAGGGCGCAATGTATTGATGTCAATGACCCTGTTTTTGTCCTTAATTACGCTGCAGGGCCCAAATGGCTTGCAGGCACTGTGGTTGCCAAAGAGGGGAATAGGGTTTTGGTAGTTAAACATACCAATGGACAAATCTGCCATAAACACATGGATCAAACTAAAAGGAGGTTCAGCAACCCCATAGAAGAAGCAGAGGAAGAACATGATGTAGAGTTTACTCCACCACAGATGACTGAACACCAGAAGCAAGTGAAGGAGAGCCCAGTCACTGTGGGCAGTCCGGACAGGCCTGAGGCACCGCAAACAGCAGACACTCAGGCCAGCGCCCAACAACCGGAGCCCCAACTCAGGCGCTCTACAGTGGAGCGTAAACCACCAGAGAGACTTAACCTGTGATCCCAATAAGACTTTGGGGGGAGGTGATGTCATGTATTCAACTGTCATTGTAACCCATGTATAAACTGACCTAAGTTGTACACCTTGGGAACACTGACCACAGGGGGCGAACTTGTGGGAGACACTCCTAACCTGGACTTTCCGGTATAAAAGGGGAAGCTCCACCCACCGTCTGCCTCTTGAGTTCTTTGTAATAAAGGTAACTGGTCACAGAGTGACCTTCTCTCAAGTATGGGCCTCGTGTGCATTAATACTGTATAGTAAGGACATATCACTAACCCAGACTCTTAAACGACAGATCCCATGATTATTCCCAGGTGGATTTTGGAGGTCCTGCAGAAATGATTGATGGTATCTTCGCAGGTACAGCTGAACAGATAGCACTGGCTCCCGATCATCCTGGCATGCCCTGTTTCATGCATTACCATGGAAAGCATGGCATAATGTGATGGAGTTCCTCCAGCCGAATGGTTAGTCAGGTATTGACATAGTGTTGCCACTGGGAGTCTGCCGACACATGTTCCTTTAGGAAGAGTTACTTTTTTCGGCAGATGTGTGGTGTGTGTGCCAGCAGGAGAGGACAGAGCAATGCTTGGGCAACTGGGCCTTTTTAGCTTTCCACTTCAACTTCTCCTCTTCGCCGAACACGTCAGCGCGAAGAATCCCTATTGGTGGTGTCAATAATGGAAGCTAAGCGGCCAAAAAAATATTATGACAACTGGCAAATGACTCCTGCACTGAAGGCTTTAGTGCTTAAAGGACTACTCCATCAGATTGGAGGGCTTACAAATTGTGAGCCAGCAACATGCTGCAAACATAGGTATGCTTTTTTCTTAATTCTAGGGCTCAGTAAAGTTTCAATGTAAGGCTAGAGGCCATTTGGGTATTGCTTCTGACAGGCCAAAAAAGTCTGGAATTTGCCCAACCACAGCCTTTAAGGCAAGCAGCAGTGTATAACTTCCCTCCCGCGATTTGGAGAGCGCACCAATTCTCAAGGGGTGATCCCACCTATAGCTAGTCCAGCATATTTAAAATAGCTGAACCCAGAAGTATGTCTGGGTTGAGTCAAGGACAAGTCGGGCACTCACCATATTTATGCCGGGATGAGGAGGGAAAGGAAAATTGTGAATAAAGTCCTTGACAATTGGCTAATGCAAAACAGAAAATGATGTAAATGAACAAGAGATCAATCAATATTTAAAAGAGAAAATCAGCTGAACATTTGAATACTTCACCAGAACGCCCAAAACATTAACCGTTCTCTCTTGAGCTTATTATTACTCAACATGCTGCGTGTTTGCAGGATTTATCTTTATCGGTCATACACCGCACACCTCTTTTTGTCTGGGGAGAAAGAAGAGCTGTTTATTATTTCTAACATGAATACGACTTACATTAATGCACTATGCATTTGTAAACAAAAAAGGGGTTGTATGAAGATACGGTGTGGGCCAAATTGCCCCTTGTTAGAGGCTCATTCGTGCCTCTGAGGAGCGCTAACGGGGCAGAAGAGACATTTCGCCCGGTGGGAGAGGGGGGGGGTGCGACCGGCTCCTGGGAAATTGCCCGGAAGTTTGCAGAAGCGCTGCCCCGCGTTAGTGCCTCGGGCCACCGCGCAACTGACAATGACAACATCGCCTTGCGCAGCGATCCCTCGCCACTCTGCACCGACTCCTTACCGCACGACGGGGGAAATTGCCCCACGGCCCGCGAGGCTGGCGCCAGCGGATGTCAACGCGGGTCGCGAAGCTGGCCCACATCCACTCGTGGAGTGGGACTTAAAGGGGAGGGTGTCAGTGCCCCGCGCCACTGTCTTAAGTGGTTTGCCGACTCACGGGTCGGCTCCACTGACGGCTTGCAAGCATGGTCCGGACCACCATCGTGCAGCCCGGCACTTCGTTTTGGGTACTGAGCTGCAGGTCTGGTTCCACACTGCCCTGGTGGCCGAGTGGAGGCCATCAGAGGCCTTGCAGAGTGCGCAGCAGCCCTCCCCTTTAAATGAAGGGGAGGGGCATTTAAACGCGTCAGAGCTAAGTGGAGAATCCACGTAGCGCCGCAATCCTCGCCCCAGTTGTGCCCGGGACCCACTCATACAGGAAGTAGAGTGCACGAGATTGTGCTCCACTTCCATTGAGGGGTGGTAAGCCCAGTTCAGCGGCAGTGGCGGGACTTCTGTGTCGGGGCGCAGGGTAATTTTGCCCCCCCTTGTCTCATCAAAAGGGAATGATTTAGTTTTCACATAATTTGCAATGTTGATGCATAAGTACCTTGAAGCCCACACTTAGAAAAGGCCAAATGTATTTCGTGGCAAACAAATTATTTCATGGCTCATACTGTCCTTTATGATACAAAATCCTGACTGGAGTGAGCATTAGAATCATGATCAGCAAATATTTACCCCTGCAGGGCTTACAAATAATTCAGTGGCTATGTTATTAGAGAATAGCTGTGGGGCAGCCTTTACATCTTATATAACATACCTCACACAACTGGAATTCCTCACGAGTGATATCGCTCTTTCAGTGTATTCCTTGTGCCTGGCTATTACCCCTTGTGGTTTGAGTGTGTATCATCTTGCTTAATGGCCTCAGGAGAAAGGGGAGAACTGAATGTTGTTTGGTATGAGAGTTCATTGGCTTGATTTGTTCTGATCTCGACTGTTTATGTAACCTCGTATATCAGATGCCAAGTCTCTTGCCAATACAATGAATGGATCAGCAGCTGTATGACCTAATTATACTTAATTTTTTTAGATTGGCACGATAATAAAAACAATCCACTGGCGAGGTTCAGAAGCAGCTCATAAAATCGAAAGCATACTTCCTTATCGTTAACAATCAGATTGTCTTCTGAGAGCTCTGTGATGCCAAGACTGTTTATATTTCTTCTGGTTTAAAAACAACAGGCTGAATGCTCAGTTTACAAGTATTAAAGGGGAATTATTTCTAGTAAAAGCAGCAAATTGCCGATTTTTGCAGCAAGTTTGTGAAAACAGCGGAACTTGTAGTGGATAGTTGATTTTAACAGTTGAACACAGCTTACCTGATGTATAATGGAAATTAAGTAACTGATGAATCACAAAGTCTTGGGCATATTCTGTCGGTGTCCCCTTATATGAGGCTTAAATACTGTATTCAACAACTACATACCAAAACTTCTGTTTTTATCACGATGTGGATTATAAAACCATTTTTTAAAGTTTTGGGGATTTATTTTTATTTAGTTTGAAGGGAGCTATCGTAAGTGTGAAGGATATTCCCACACTTTGCACTTCCCATTTTATGTTGATGCAAAGCAGTTTTGCCCTCGCATTGATGCAGATTCCATAGTCTAACTCAGGATAAAGTTGGCCAGATTGAATTGTGACAAGAAGAGCAAAAGATGAAAATAAAAATATAAATGTTGGAAATTCAAAATAAAAATAGAAAATACACAACATGTTTGTTATCATCCGAAAAGTGAGATTAGCTAATATCTTAGGGATAGACTCTCAGATTTCGGAACCATGGAATTTTTTGACAGATAGATAGGGGCTGAAATTGCCCCCCTCCATAAACTCCATTACCGAAACTAAGAGGCGAGAATGAAGCGGAAAGGCCTCACCGACTGGGGGCAGGCGGATGGGCCAACCCGATCGAAATTGCCCCCGCGCCGGAAGCGGCGGCAATAGGTTTCCGCACCACCCGTGTTCCCACTGACCCCTTACAATATAGGTAAAAAAACGGGATGAGGTCCTACAAGCAGAATTTAGGGAGCTAGGAGTTAAATTAAAAAGCAGGACCTCAAAGGTAGTAATCTCAGGATTGCTACCAGTGTCACGTGCTAGTCAGAGTAGGAATCGCAGGATAGCTCAGATGAATACGTGGCTTGAGGAATGGTGCAAGTAGGAGGGATTCAAATTCCTGGGACATTGGAACCAGTTCTGGGGGTGGTGGGACCAGTACAAACCAGACGGTCTGCACCTGGGCAGGACCGGAACCAATGTCCTAGGGGGAATGTTTGCTAGTGCTGTTGGGGAAGGGTTAAACTAATATGGCAGGGGGATGGGAACCTATGCAGGGAGACAGAGGGAAGTAGAATGGGGGCAGAAGCAAAAGATAGAAAGAAGAAAAGTAAAAGTGGAGGGCAGAGAAACCCAAGGCAAAAATCAAAGAGGACCACATTACAGCAACATTCTAAAGGGGCAAAGTGTGTTAAAAAGACAAGCCTGAAGGCTCTGTGCCTCACTGCGAGGAGTATTTGTAATAAGGTGGATGAATTAACTGCGCAGACAGCAATTAACGAATATGATATAATTGGCATCACGGAGTCATGGCCCCAGGGTGACCAAGGCTGCGAACTCAACATCCAGGGGTATTCAACATTCAGGAAGGATAGACAGAAAGGAAAAGGAGGTAGGGTAGTGTTGCTAATTAAAGAGGAAATTAACGCAATAGTAAGGAAGGACATTAGCTTGGATGATGTGGAATCTGTATGGGTGGAGCTGCGGAATACCAAAGAGCAGAAAGCGCTAGTGGGAGTTGTGTACAGATCACCAAACAGTAGTAGTGAGGTTGGGAACAGCATCAAACAATAAATTAGGGATGTGTGAAATAAAGGTACATCAGTTATCATGGGCGACTTTAATCTACATATAGATTGGGCTAACCAAACTGGTGCACATACAGTGGAGGAGGATTTCCTGGAGTGTATTCGGGATGATTTTCCAGACCAGTATGTTGAGGAACCAACTAGAGGGCTGGCCATCCTAGACTGGGTAATGTATAATGAGAAGGGACTAATTAGCAATCTTGTTGTGCGAGGCCCCTTGGGGAAGAGTGACCATAATATGATAGAATTCTTTATTAAGATGGAGAGTGACACAGTTAATTCAGAGACTAGGGTCCTCAACTTAAAGAAAGGTAACTTCGATGGTATGAGACGTGAATTGGCTGGAATAGCGTGGCAAATGATACTTAAAGGGTTGACAGTGGATAGGCAATGGCAAACATTTAAAGATCACATGGATGAACTTCAACAATTGTACATCCCTGTCTGGAGTAAAAATAAAACGAGGAAGATGGCTCAATCGTGGCTAGCAAGGGAAATTAAGGATAGCGTTAAATCCAAGGAAGAGGCATATAAATTGGCCAGAAAAAGTAGCAAACCTGAGGACTGGGAGAAATTTAGAATTCAGCAGAGGAGGACAAAGAGTTTAATTAGGAGGGGGAAAATAGAGTACGAGAGGAAGCTTGCTGGGAACATAAAAACTGACTGCAAAAGCTTCTATTGATATGTGAAAAGAAAAATATTAGTGAAGACAAACATAGGTCCCCTGCAGTCAGAATCAGGAGAATTTATAATGGGGAACGAAGAAATGGCAGACCAGTTGAACAAATACTTTGGCTCTGTCTTCACGAAGGAAGAGGCAAATAACCATCCGGAAACAGTAGGGAACTGAGGGTCTAGCGAGAAGGAGGAACTGAAGGGAATTCTTATTAGGTGGGAAATTGTGATAGGGAAATTGATGGGATTGAAGGCTGATAAATCCCCAGGGCCTGATATTCTGCATCCCAGAGTGCTTAAGGAAGTGGCCCTCGAAATAGTGGATGCATTAGTGTTCATTTTCCAACAGTCTATCGACTCTGGGTCAATTCCTATGGACTGGAGGGTAGCTAATGTAATGGCACTTTTTAAAAAAGGAGGGAGAGAGAAAACGGGTAATTATAGACCAGTTAGCCTGACATCAGTAATGGGGAAAATGTTGGAATCAATTATTAAAGATGAAATAGCAGCACATTTGGAAAGCAGTGATAGGATTGGTCCAAGTCAGCATGGATTTATGAAAGGGAAATCATGCTTGACAAATCTTCTAGAATTTTTTGAGGATGTAACTGGTAGAGTGGACAAGGGAGAACCAGTGGATGTGGTGTATTTGGACTTTCAAAAGGCTTTTGACAAGGTCCCACACAAGAGATTAGTGTGCAAAATTAAAGCACATGTTATTGGGGGTAATGTACTGATGTAGATCGAGAACTGGTTGGCAGACAGAGAGTCGGGATAAACGGGTCCTTTTCAGAATGGCAGGCAGTGACTAGTGGAGTGACGCAGGATTCACTGCTGTGACCCCAGCTATTTACAACATACATCAATGATTTAGATGAAGGAATTGAGTGTAATATCTCCAAGTTTGTAGATGACACGAAGCTGGGTGGCGGTGTGAGCTGTGAGGAGGATGCTAAGTGACTGCAGGATACCTTGGACAGGTTAGATGAGTGGGCAAATGCATGGCAGATGCAGTATAATGTGGATAAATGTGAGGTTATCCACTTCGGTGGCAAAAACACGAAGGCAGAATATTATCTGAATGGCGGCAGATTAGGAAAAGGGGAGGTGCAACGAGACCAGGGTGTCATGGTACATCAGTCATTAAAAGTTGGCATGCAGGTACAGCAGGTGGTGAAGAAGGCAAATGGTATGTTGGCCTTCGTAGCTCGGGGATTTGAGTATAGGAGCAGGGAGGTCTTACTGCAGTTGTACAGGGCCTTGGTGAGGCCTCACTTGGAATATTGTGTTCAGTTTTGGTCTCCTAATCTGAGGAAGGACATTCTTGCTATTGAGGGAGTGCAGCGAAGCTTCACCAGACTGATTCCTGGGATGGCAGGACTGACATATGGGGAGAAACTGGATTGACTGGGCCTGTATTCACTGGAGTTTAGAAGGATGAGAGGGGATCTCATAGAAACATATAAAATGCTAACGGGACTGGACAGGTTAGATGCAGGAAGGATGTTCCTGATGTTGGGGAAGTCCAGAATCAGGGGATACAGTCTAAGGATAAGGGGTAGGCCATTTAAGACTGAGATGAGGAGAAACTTCTTCACTCAGAGAGTTGTTAACCTGTGGAATTCCCTGCCGCAGAGAGTTGTTGATGCCAGTTCATTGGATATATTCAAGAGGGAGTTAGATATGGCCCTTACGGCTAAAGGGATCAAGGGGTATGGAGAGAAAGCAGGAAAGGGGTACTGAGGGAATGATCAGCCATGATCTTATTGAATGGTGGTGCAGGCTCGAAGGGCCTAATGTCCGACTTCTACACCTATTTTCTATGTCTCTTTGTTACCGACTGGCGGTGAGTCCCTTTCCACCCTTCGCATGGTGTTGCCCCGTGGGAGCGGCGCCGTCGCCGGTCAGTGCCACTGAGTGCTTTCCCTGTCAGGAAGCTGTCTGAGGCTGAGCAGCGCATCCGCCCTTAAAGGGGAGGTCGCACTGCCGGCGACTGCTTTTATTTTTTATTGTCGGCCGACTTCCAGGTCAGCCCGACAGTTATGCCCCCTCTTGGGTGCCGGGCCACTGGCCTGACCGAAACCCTCCCTGGTGGCTCAGTCTATGCCACTAATGTGGCTGCACAGCAGCCCTCCCCTTTAACTGACGGAGCGGAACGTTGTGACATGTCAGCGCGATGCGGCACATCTGCATCGCGTTGACGTCATCAGCACGGCACTGATGACTTGGAGCGACGGCCGTTCCGACCAGCCCCCCCCCATTCCGCCCCTTTCCCGACACCAACACCGCTCGACCAGAAACAAGAAACAAAGTGCTAAAGATCGCCGATTGCCCGCCCCACGCATTGGGGCGGATGGAACACTTCAAAATCGGTCGGTGCGCCCCAGTTCGGGCGGAGGGCAATTTCGGCTCCATAGTGTTGAAACAATTATTTTTACTCGGATTAATATTAAAGAATAAGTTTCTCACAAATAGCTCAGTCTATCAATTATAACATCAATTTAAAAGCTAATGATGAATAACACAATAATGGGCTTGCGCTGGGGTATGTGTCCACTTCTTTATTTGTATGTGCCTTCTGTGTATCTCTGTGGTTACGTACATACTTTTTTCAGGTGCATGTGTGAAGGTGTACATTTGTGTCAGATGAGAATGTCAGATGTGCAGATTGTCTTACTAAAGTAGTTTGTGCTAAAGTAAAGACCATCACTTAAGATTGGGTGAACTCAACCATATCTTACACCTTAATAAAGTTTTCTATTAGAAAAAAGAGATACAATCAATTTAAATTCACAGCAAAGGTAAATTCTCATTAGAGGTAATTTTATAGCATTGTGCTCGCGGTGGGCAGCTTCGCCCACATGGAGATGCACATAGAAAATTTGTGCATTTGCTGCATGCGTTATTCTAACCAATGTGGTTGAAAAGTCATTTACAGCACGTGCCCAGATTTCCAGTATGTGTGCCCGGTGGATGAAGTACCCAGCCAGAAGTCAGGAAAAGAAAAGAAAAATGACCAGCTCTTCAGTCCAGTACTGGGAAGAGTATTCAGTTATATAAATACAAGTTGTTGTTGTTGTTGTTATTATAAATACAAGTTGTTGTTGTACTCATTGTCATAGAAACTGCAGAGATTTTTCATTACAAAAATAGAATATAACTGTAGTCAGCTTTGCCTTAGTCTTGTATTGAAAATTGTATTGCTCTATTAATTTGTTTGGTATACAAGCTTCAGGGAGCCCATTAAATGCTGATTACAGAACTTCTATAACTCATTAATTATGCCTCTACAATGCTAATTGTAAAACATCATCACAAATGGATGTTTATATAACAATCATTACCCCTACTTCTCTGCAATTACTTTATATAGGGTTTTTAAACATTTTAGAAGTGTAATCAATCAACAACTATTATGATGATCCTTGTAAGCACTGGATAACAGGTGCCTGGAAATTCATGACACTGCTCTCCCAGGATAAGTCAGTAACTGGAAATGTACTTTGGTCTTATGTTTCCCTCTCTCTCTCTCTGCAAAACCTTCTACGTTTGGCCTTATGAACCTCACTTCACCTCCCCTTCCCCAGGATTGGGAGGAACCACAACTCCACCCTCCCATAGCCCTGTCCCTCAGAATCATTGTACTATCAATGATTATCAAATAAAAATAGCAACAGATGATCTCTCCATACAGGTTTTTAATTCCTTTACAAAAATTAACTCAACTCGCTGTTAGAATTATTGTGAGAATTAAATTGTTACTATGGCAATTGCATAGCCAAGGCTTGATACATTTTATGTGGAAGGTAGATTAGCAATATCTACTGTATGATAAATGATTATGGTAGAAGGAATAAATATTTGGAGTTATGTTCTGAACGGGCAAGTAAACCAAAATGCACATTTCATATAGGAAGGTTTCTTCTGCATACTATTTGCAACAAAATCATAAACCTGTTTAAAAAGATTTATCCAACCTTCTTCTCGATCTTCCTCGCTGCAATGCTCCATCTCACGCTCAAAAAGCTCCCCGCTGGAGTGAAACTAAACTATAGAACCAGTGGGAACCTGTTCAACCTTCGTCGCCTCCAGGCTCGATCCGAGACTGTTCCATCCTCTGACATTGAACTACAGTATGCAGACGCTTGCGTTTGCGCACATTCAGAGGCTGAACTCCAAGCCACCGTCAACATCTTCACCGAGGCGCACGAAAGCATGGGCCTTACACTAAACATCCCGTAAGACTAAGATCCTCCATCAACCTGACCCCGCCACACAGCACTGCCCCCAGGTCATCGGAATCCACGGCGTGGCCTTGGAGAGCGTGAACCACTTTCCATATCTCGGGAGCCTATTATCAGCAAGGGCAGACAGCGCAGCCTTCGGTTGCCTGAGGAAAAGAGTGTTTGAAGATCAGGACCTCGAATCTGGAACCAAGCTTGTGGTCTGCAGGGCTGTGGTGATACCCGCCCTCCTGTGTGGCTCAGAGACATGGACCATGCGCAATAGACACCTCAGGTCACTGGAGACCACCAACCATGTCTCCGCAAGATCCTGCAAATCCACTGGGAGGATAGACACACCGACGTCAGTGTTCTCGATCGGGCCGGCATCCCCAGGATCGAAGCACTGACCACACTCGAGCAGCTCCGTTGGGCAGGCCACATCATCTGCATGCCCAACACAAGACTCCCAAAGCAAGCGCTCTACTCGGAACACCTACACGGCAAGCGAGCCCCAGGTGGGCAGAGGAAACGTTTCAAGGGCACCCTCAAAGCCTTCTTGATAAAGTGCAACATTCCCATCAACACCTGGGAATCCCTGGCCAAAGACCGCCTAAGTGGAGGAGGAGCATCTGGAAGGGCGCTGAGCTCCTCGAGGCTCGTCGCCGAGAGCATGCAGAAATCAAGCGTAGACAGCGGAAGGACCGTGTGGCAAACCAGACTCCCCATCCACCCTTTCCTTCACCTGTGATAGAGACTGTAATTACTGTATTGGACTGTACAGTCGCCTGAGAACTCACTTTGAGTGGAAGCAAGTTTTCCTCGATTTCGAGGGACTGTCTATGATGATGAATGTAACACAAGAAAGCACATGAGAGGAAAAGACTCCATGGGGGTGAAATTGCCCCGCATCCTGATTGCGGGCGGTCACCTTCTGGGGCCTGGACTTTTAGCGCATGGCGTGGAAGTCCCGCCCCCGCCACTGAATTGGGCTTACCGCCCCTCAAAGGAAGCGGAGCGCTATCTCCGGCACTCCGCTTAGTTTGGGGGCAGGTCCTAGGGCGCTAATGGGGCAAAAGGTTTGATTAAAGGAAAGGGCCGCTGCGCACTCTGCACGGCCTCTGATGGCCACCAGGACAGCGTGCGACCAGGCCAGCAGCCCAGCACCCATTACAACACGAGTCGTTCAACATAACAAGATGTGGGCCCGGAGCGCTGGCGGCCTCCCCTTTAATCCCCGCCCCGAGAGCGGATGTCCGCCAGCCTCGAGGCCCACGGGGCAATTTCCACCATAGGGCATTAAGGGGTCGGCGCGGAGTGGTGAGGGGTCGGCGGTTGCACGGCGTCCCGGTTGATTGCCGTGGGGCACGGGCGATGCCATGCCAGTGCCTCCACAACTTACTGGGCAATTTCCTGGGAGGCGGTAGCGCCCCCTTTTCCAGGCGGAAACTGCCTTGCGCCCCGTTAGCGTCCCTGGAGGCACTAACGGGGCTATAAAAAGAGGCAATTTCACCCCCTATAGTCCATCCGGATCTTTCCAAAAAATACTAGCCCTCAATTACCCACTCACTCAAATAACAATCCAGTTCTCCCTCAAATTTTCCACATTATCTGGCTCCAGGGCTTTTCTGGTCAGTCTGTTCCACACGGTCACTGCCTTTTATATAAAGTAATTAAAGTTAAGCTGCCCGTGTGACTTCCTTCTTCTAAATGTGAACCTATCTCCCCTAGTTTTAAAGTTTGTGGGAATCTCAAATGTATTGGAATTTAATTTATTTAATCCCTTAATAATTTTGAATACTTGAATTATAGCTTGAGTAATCTTTTCTGTGTCTCACTGGGATAAACCAATTGCATTGGAAAACATGAAAATAATTTCTGGGACACTGCTAGCAATGGTGTGCTCCAAAATTAAAACTGAGTCACCTTCTTCAAAAGTGGAATGATGAGTGCAGTCTCCTTTCACTGACATGAAAACCAATCTTAAAATAGATGCTGGGCTTGTGCTACCACTGAAGTCCATTTGTGCAACTGTGCATATACCCAGCCATTTTTCTCTATCCTGCCCTTGCTGACTTACATTAGCTTCTGATCCCCCAACATCTTAAATTTAATATGCTCATTTTCATGTTTAAATCCCTTCATGGCTTTGTCCTTCTCTGTCTAAGCCCCAGCTATTTACAATATACATTAATGATTTAGATGAAGGAATTGAGTGTAATATCTCCAAGTTTGCAGATGACACGAAGCTGGGTGGCAGTGTGAGCTGTGAGGAGGACGCTAAGAGGCTGCAGGGTGACTTGGACAAGTTAGATGAGTGGGCAAACGCATGGCAGATGCAGTATAATGTGGATAAATGTGAGGTTATCCACTTTGGTGGCAAAAACACAAAGGCAGAATATTATCTGAATGGCGGCAGATTAGGAAAAGGGGAGGTGCAACGAGACTTGGGTGTCATGGTACATCAGTCATTGAAAGTTGGCATGCAGGTACAGCAGGCGGTGAAGAAGGCAAATGGCATGTTGGCCTTCATAGCTAGGGGATTTGAGTACAGGAGCAGGGAGGTCTTACTGCAGTTGTACAGGGCCTTAGTGAGGTCTCACCTTGAATATTGTGTTCAGTTTAGGTCTCCTAATCTGAGGAAGGACGTTCTTGCTATTGAGGGAGTGCAGCGAAGGTTCACCAGACTGATTCCCGGGATGGCAGGACTGACATATGAGGAGAGACTGGATCGACTGTGCCTGTATTCACCGGAGTTTAGAAGGATAAGAGGGGATCTCATAGAAACATATAAAATTCTGACGGGACTGGACAGGTTAGATGCAGGAAGAATGTTCCCAATGTTGGGGAAGTCCAGAACCAGGGGACACAGTCTAAGGATAAGGTTCACCAGACTGAATCCTGGGATGGCAAGACTGACATATGAGGAGAGACTGGATCGACTGGGCCTGTATTCACTGGAGTTTCGAAGGATGAGAGGGGATCTCATAGAAATATATAAAATTCTGACGGGACTGGACAGGTAAGCCATTTAGGACTGAGATGAGGAGAAACTTCTTCACTCAGAGAGTTGTTAACCTGTGGAATTTCCTACTGCAGAGAGTTGTTGATGCCAGTTAATTGGATATATCGAAGAGGGAGTTAGATATGGCCCTTACGGCTAAAGGGATCAAGAGGTATGGAGAGAAAGCAGGAAAGGGGTACTGAGGTGAATGATCAGCCATGATCTTATTGAATGGTGGTGCAGGCTCGATGTGCCGAATGGCCTACTCCTGCACCTATTTTCTATGTTTCTAACCTACAATCTCCTCGAACTCTCCGTTCCTCTGACACTGGCCGTTTATGCATTCCCTGTCCATTCTCTCCACAGCCATGCCTTCCAATATATAGGCACTGGAATTCCCTCCCTAAATCCCTCCGTTTCTCTACCTTCCTCTCCTTCATTAAAGCCTTCCATAAATCGCACCTCTTTGGCTAGTCTTTTGGTTACCCCCTCCTTATATCGCTTTCTTGGGCTTGGGGTCCATCTTTGTTTGATAGCATTCCTGTGAAGCACCTTGGCACATTTTTCTATGCTGACGGTGCAAGTTGTTGTTGTATTGAGCATTCTGTGGGTAAAATTCGATCTGCTGGTGAAAGTTCGAGCCCATATTTTTGGATAATGTGAGCTTTTTCTAGACTGGTGATCATTTTCTTCGGTCATTTTTTTGAGTTCTGTAATAAGTGATTCTGGATGGTTAGCAGTTACTTTGCTGTGAGTATTTGTTTGTTTTGGTCATTTTTACGTCTGACACTTGCACACAATGAATGCTGCCCTAGCAGTCTGTCTGAATTGTCAACCGCAAAAATAAAATGTGAGAAAGTAATTGATTGAAACTGGCTAGGTTAAAAACATTAACCTATGTTATAGCAGTACCACAGATCATCATACATTCTGGGTGATGGAACACTTCTGCTTCTTCAGTCATGCACAATTTCTTGCTATCTTCTCTGTAAATGCGACATTATTTACATGAGGGATGACAGCATTAGAAATTTCATCAGAGTGCTAGCAAATCTGTCAAAATACATTAATGGCTGCCACCTATATATTTAAGCTCTGTCATTTTAGGATTCTGTAGTAGCAACATGTAACCCCTGCCCACCTGACTACGTGTTTCTTTTCTGCTGAAGTGTATGCTGAAGTATTAGGAGATTTTGATGTATTCACATCCAAAACTAATGCACATTGCTGTTTCCTTGAAGCACATGGCTGATACTATGAATACAACAGCAGGCAACATCAGGCAAGATTTTGCTGGGGACCTACACCACCAGCAGGACCTTGTGTGCCACGGGCAATGCATCAGAAAATCACGGGTGTTCAAACTGCTGACAACCTGCCCACTGCGTCTGAGGCTCTGCCGGTGGCCTGGGTTCTCAGAACATTTTGTCCATCATCTCATGGGAATGAATTTGATAAGCTTCAATATTACAGGTCAAACCATAAAACCTAATGAATTTTCGAGCATCAACAGAACTACTGTCATCAACCTGAAACGTTAACTCTGTTTCTCTCTCCACAGATGCTGCCTGACCTGCTGAGTATTTCCAGCATTTTCTGATTTTACAATAATTTTTCGTTTGACTGCATTAATGCCGTGCATCATGTACATTATTAAACAAGCAGATATTTGAATAAAATGTTGCACAAGGGTTTGTTTGAAAGACTTAATGCAACTTTTCATGTGTGAATCAGTGGTTCAGCTGCTGAAATAAGCATTGGGGCAACTGTTGAAAGGAAAAGTTATGTGTAATTTCATTACCTGAGTGGTTAATTTAGCCGATGTTATGTGGCACAGTATTAGGGCTGTCTGCATTAGTTTGCCTATGGGACATCTCACTGTATGTCTATTGGTAAGAGATTACACAAGGATTATCTCACTGGAATGACTCTCGTGAAAATCATTTAAGACCAAGAAGTGTAGACAACAAAAGAAGGAGACTGTCAGCAAGTTGCCATTTTGTTGTCTTCTTTCCAAGTTACAACAGAATCTGTTCAGTAAAGTCAATCCCATCTCTCTATACTACTGTCCTTGCAGTAGCTAAAGCTGATTTAGTTTTCTGTTATCAATCTAGTCTTCCTAGCATTGTGAAGCAATAAAAGTAATTAATTTGTTAGCTTGTGTGATCAATTTGGAAAAATGCACTCTCCGTTAAAGCAGTGAAGCTCATATTAGGTTGTAACTTAATTAGGTTGAACTGACGATCCTTTGGTCCAGTACATGCAGCAACTCAGTACAATACATCAATCTGATTGAGCCTACAGGGTGCCTCAGGGAACTCATCGTTGACTTATATATTCATATAATGGAGAATTAGCACAATAGCATTTATGTCATATATTGGCAGGTGAAACATGGGTAGATAACAGAGGAAAGGGAATGTCATCAATGATATTCTTGGCACAAGTGACAGAAGGTGCTGTGACTGGAATGGTTGATCATCATGTGAAACCAAGTGTGATTGTTTTTTAGCACAAGCAACTAACCATTCATTCTACTTCTGGAAGACTCATCTTGTCCTGTCCCCATTCTATCTCCGGGGTCATTAGTCCAAATATACCCAAATAGGAGCTGTACTCTGTCTCTTTATCGATTATATTTTTTCATGTTTTAAATTATTTAAGTATATTCTCTAGCTTGCAAAGAGTGCTGTTATTATAAATGGTTTCTATCATGAACTCGTATTGCACCTTGGAGTGCCACTGCATGGCATCCACCCCATTGCCACCTACCCCCGTCTCAGTTGTGCTGCTGTGGGGAGGCATAGCAGGGGCCAGGGGTCTGCCTGGAGAGGGAATTGAAAATGAGGTGACGGATCACCACAGGACATATGCCATGTGCCTAATGGCAGACAGCAAAGAGTGAGATTAGCAGTCATCAGATAACAGGCTATCACCTCCGACAGAAGAGGTGCATGAGCTGGGATAGGAGCAGCAAGGTAAGGAAGGAAAAGGTTCTTGGACCTCACAAGTCAGCGACATATCTGAAAATAAACATTTTATATCACCGATATTCTTTTTTATTGTTGCACTACTGTGCTTTCTGATGTGGCCTGCGTCAGATTAACTCCTTCCTTTCTTCACTTTTTTTTAAGCTAGTCTGCTACAGTTGTTAATGAGTAATAGTTCCTGTTGAACCCAGACATAAACATCCGAGTTTCATTCATATTTTTTAAATTATGAATTACCCTTTCCTCCCTTGATTGATTTCATGTAGAATTAGGTATCCTGAAACCAAATGCTATAAATGGAATTTTAATGTAAAGAAGCCCGTGGGAGATGGCCCAGGTCTTACAGCATTTAGAGAAAGAGGTCATATCCCTACATCAATAGATTGTCTATTGATGTAGGAAACGCAACTGAAGCTGAGCAGTTATGAATGAACTAAAAGGTTTATAATGACTGAGTTTTAGTGCTGTCTTCATACCAGAGTCTGCATACATTCTGAAAATATATTTACATTATGTTTGCATCACAATGCAACACATCACTGCTGAATAAGTCTGCCTTTAAGGGTAAATTGACCCTACATGGAGCCTCATTTGATTGGAATATGGGTTAAAGAATTGAGCATGCCAGATTCATGGTGCTCCTGATTTTCTAGTGAGCAAAT
This sequence comes from Pristiophorus japonicus, assembly GCF_044704955.1. Lineage (NCBI taxonomy): Eukaryota > Metazoa > Chordata > Chondrichthyes > Pristiophoridae > Pristiophorus > Pristiophorus japonicus. Next base: position 222,095,987 of record NC_091978.1, read on the forward strand.
TTAGTCACCGGAAAATCAAGCATCTATTATTGCTGTCTCTGTCCTGCCAATGCTTGGGGAGCAGGCTCAGCCTGAAAGTATGCAACTGTCCAGCTGAAATCTACTCAACCTAATTGTATTCAAAATGATGACCCTGAAGGTACCAGAAGTGCTTTTCCACTTGTAATCTGTTATTTTCCATTTTCTTTAACCTGGCAGCCTATTGGTAGTTGAATTGCAACAGTACCTTTCTAACGATGCCAAATAAAATAATTCATCCCCTTTAACTGCTGTTTATATGCATGCCTACAGATGGCATTTGTAGCAGTAATACTCATTGGGGCTGATTTCCCTCATCCAAGCACCCCATTAGCAACTGTTTCTGGGCGCTCCCAGGTGGCCAGGTCAGATGACACCTGAGCCAGGAAACTGGGTTATGATGGAATCATTGTGGTGGCTAGTAGTCCTATCCCATTGGAACACTGTCACCAGGAGGAGAATCCTGACCTATAACTCAGGCAGATTTAGCACTAGTTCTTATACATTTAGATGCAACTTGCAGCTGAAGAGAGGAATTGACCTCCATGAACTTGTGTCTGTAGCAACTGCATTGTATATTCATTCGTACTTTCACTTTGGAAATCTCTTTTCACTGTTACCCGAGGAAAAGCTTTCTCCTGAACATCATGTTCTTATGTTATCTTTGTCACTTTAAGAAGGAAGCTGACATGTGAAACGGGCAGGCCTTCTTTGTCCACACCTGTCTTTCCACTGTATTGCTCATATATGTCAACAGATGCCAAAAATAGTGCAAAGCATCAAAGGCAACTGAGGAACAAATCTACATATAAGTCGATGCTTTACTTCCTGATTATTAACTTCCTGCGCTGATAGTCTGGCATACAAATACTTACTGAATGACGGAAAATTGGGGAGGCTTTATGACGGGTGTCTGATCCTCTCTGCCCAATTTCTTTTTATGTGCTGTGCCCAGGTGATCACCAAGTGCAGTAAGAGGAATTTTTTTCCCCATAGAGTTGATTTTAGCTGCCTCCACTCAGTGTAAACAGGGCAGTGTCAGCCTACAACTGATGTTGGGTCACTTACCGCCCATTAACGTTGGCGTTCCAATCTCTACCATCTTGGATTAGGTCCTAAAAAGGGTGGCTGAAATGCCTGCCTGTTTCAGGTGGGAGGCCACATAATATGCAAATTGGGGTCCTTTGACTTACAAAGGTCCCCAATCGCAATTTTGAGGTACAAATGGGCTGGAGCATGCGTGGCACATATTCCATCCATTTGTAGCTGCATTGAGCGGCCTAACCAGCGGTCTTTAACAGGATTGCTGAAGGCTGCTCACAACAGTCCAAAGAATTTTTAAACTTTTGTTCTTATGGGACCAGATTTGTCCCATTAAAAAAATACTCCAGCCTGCTGCCAGCCCATGTGTGGTCACTCGTGGGTTCACCTTTCCAACTGTCCCTGCCTCCAATTGTCGGCCGACTCCGCCGAATAGCAAGCCAATGTACCACCCTCGCTAACCAGTGAGTTGCCTTAGAGCACCAGTTTGGCGCGCACAGCTTGCTGGTTGCATGCAAGTGAGACTCAGGCTTCAAAATGGCTCAGGCCTCACGGCGGTTACAACGATTGGGTGTACTCTGCCCGCTGACCACCCATTATGCAGCTAAATTGAACCCAGCCCAGGGTTACCATTCATTTACACATATCTGAAGCTTTTGGTGTTAGCAGTTCTTGGTGCTCTGATTTAGGATTTACCCAGCAGTGAGGCGACAGTACTAAGAAATAATCCTTTCAAACCTCCAGTTTCCAGGACAAATGAGCGAATAAGAAATATAAATACAAATGAAACTGAATTACCTGGATTGCGATCTGAGAAAACTGAATGTGACCCTGGGACCCACAGAAGACTACATCCAATTTAGAGAGTGTGTTTTTTTACTTCCACTGGTATGTTGTTTGGCATTGATTTTCTTCATTTGGGGTAGCAGCTTCCCTTGTGTGGGACTGCAGGAGTCTGTTGCTGATCCTTGCTGCTGTTGAGACACTGCTAGTCAGATGGCACAGCAGAGTATCCAGCACCACCAATAATTTGGTTACCAGGTCGTCATATGACATTCATATGTTTAGAAACAGAAAGCACTGCTTTGCTCCCACAGTCATAAGAATTAACAAGTTCAGGCTCATTTAAATTTCACAAAGAATTATTTCACGATAATAAGTGTGCCCAGTATGAGATTATGAGCTCTTCTCCAAACTACTTCCAATATATGTGTCCTTTTGAAAATTGGATCCCCAAGATGGTGTAAATGGAACCTAATGCACTAATGAATTATATGTGGTTGAAATATCTCATATAAATCATAATTCTTTGACTTAGAATTAAGTGCCTTCAAGATGCATCCTATTCCAGTGTATGGTAATGATTCCGTGGCACTATTCAAAGAGCAGAGTTATTCTAGTGCCCTGACCAATATTCCTCCCTATAACAATACCACCAACAAATAATCACATTAGATAGTCATTCATTTCAATGCTGTATTTTCAAATGTTGCTAATGCAGAATATCTTATGTTTGCCTTCATAATAGTATCGGCACTTCAAACGTGTAAAGCACTTTAAGACATTTCATTTAAGGTGCTATGTAAGTGCATGCTTTATTATCCTAGCATACGATAGCTTGGTTGACAACAGCTTCACAGGCTTTCCAAAGAATCCACTGGATAATTCTGTTTCCAGTGGATTCGAAAGTATAGCAAACAATGCTGCATGATTTAACACTGAGTTCCACACGCACCCCGTTTCTATGGTTTTTATCGCCGTGGTGGTTAAGGTGGCCTCTTGAGCGAAATTCCACTCTTTGTTTTTTTTTTCACTCGGATCCGGAAGTTGCTCTTAATCGGGGTGGATATGCGGCGGTGACATCACTAGAGGGGCGGAAGTTGGGGGTGGGTGCGGAGTGGCCGCTGCGATGATGTCATCACATGCCGCGTCACCACGGCTCTCCCTTTCACTTAAAGGGAAGCGCCTTTGTGATCTTTAAACTTCAGTCCACTGGGCCACCAGGGAGGGTTTCAGCCTGGCCAACAGTCTGGCACCCAAGAGGAAGTGCCAGGCTGCCTGTTGGCGGCCCGGTCGAACCCGGGGGCATAATTGTCGGGCCGACAAAAATAAAATGTCGTCAGCGGCAGTCGGTCCTCCCTTTTAAGGGGAGTCACTCCACCATTACAGAATGTTTCAGCCTCACCACAAAAAAGCTTGTTTTGGCACCGCTGGGCGGGCCGAAGATTTTCACGGCGGAATTTCACCTTTGGTGGGGGGGTAGATCGGCGGGTCGCACTGTGATGATGCACTTAACATGGATCGGCAGCTGCAGAGTGGTAGGGGGAGAGCGGGTCACCGCCAGGGTAATACGGGAGCGGAATTTTCATAATGGCGGCCATTACATGAAAGGTCGGCGGCCATTGCACTACACAGCATGGCCGCTGCTTTCCGGTGTTAAGAGGCCTTAAGGAAAGGGGCAATTTCGGCCCCATATTATTTTAATGTTTTAGTGGTTAATTCAACTTCTATATATTCATCTGAAAATTTTTACATGTGCATGGCAATTTCAGAAATCCACTGACAAGCCTTTTGATAACTGTCCTAGTCGAATGCTGCTCACTTACATTTTGCAGTGTCTTTTGAACATTCTTGAGAGTTAACATGCCATAGTATCATATGCGATGGTTGCAGAGTTCATCATCTTACCGATCAAATATATGCCCGTTACACATATATGCCATGCTATTCCACTCAAACTACAATGTGTTGTATCTCTCAGATATACACCAAATTATGTCGCTTACATATACCTCACATAGGTTAGGTGAGTGGGCAAATGCATGGCAGATGAAGTATAATGTGGATAAATGTGAGGTTATCCACTTTGGTGGTAAAAACAGAGAGACAGACTATTATCTGAATGGTGACAGATTAGGAAAAGGGGAGGTGCAAAGCGACCTGGGTGTCATGGTACATCAGTCATTGAAGGTTGGCATGCAGGTACAGCAGGTGGTTAAGAAAGCAAATGGCATGTTGGCCTTCATAGCGAGGGGATTTAAGTACAGGGGCAAGGAGGTGTTACTACAGTTGTACAGGGCCTTGGTGAGGCCACACCTGGAGTATTGTGTACAGTTTTGGTCTCCTAACTTGAGGAAGGATGTTCTTGCTATTGAGGGAGTGCAGCGAAGGTTCACCAGACTGATTGGCGGGACTGACATATCAAGAAAGACTGGATCAACTGGGCTTGTATTCACTGGAGTTCAGAAGAATGAGAGGGGATCTCATAGAAACATTTAAAATTCTGACGGGTTTAGACAGGTTAGATGCAGGAAGAATGTTCCCAATGTTGAGGAAGTCCAGAACCAGGGGTCGCAGTCTAAGGATAAGGGGTAAGCCATTTAGGACTGAGATGAGGAGAAACTTCTTCACCCAGAAAGTGGTGAACCTGTGGAATTCTCCACCACAGAAAGTTGTTGAGGCCAATTCACTAAATATATTCAAAAAGGAGTTAGACGTAGTCCTTACTACCAAGGGGATCAAGGGGTATGGCGAGAAAGCAGGAATGGGGTACTAAAGTTGCATGTTCAGCCATGAACTCATTGAATGGCAGTGCAGGCTCGAAGGGCCGAATGGCCTACTCCTGCACCTATTTTCTATGTTTCTTTACAGTGTATTATAGCACTGATGATGCCATGTTATATTACCAAAAAGCAGTATATTTAGTTTATTATACCAAAATTCTCCACATTCTAACACTCACATGCACTGTATTTTACTACATCTACGTCACATCTAACACTCGTGTATGCTGTGCTGTATTCCAAATACCCCACGTTATTACACTTACATGTGCGGCATGTTATACAACTCATATATGCACTATGTTATAGGGCTAGACTTTCCATAAGTTTTGCATCGCTACTGCCCACTTAACGTCCATTTTAATGCTGAGTTGAGGTATAACGCCCAGATATTGGCCATTTACCCAAAAAATGGAAACTTACATCCATTTATCGCTCACTTATCATCCAGCGTTGCTTTCGGCATATAGTTAACGCCGAGAATTAATAATACCGCCCGCCCATTTATTTTTCCACAAACGTCAGAGAAATGGAAACTAACACCCATAATATCGCCGAGTGTTACTTTCGGCATCTCGCCCACATATCACCAAAAAATATTGCTGGCCGAAACAAACGCTGAGAAAAAATTGCCCGCACCAGACCTTAACCCAGCAGCATGGATGCCATTTTGTAAATCGGAGGACTTTTCATATAAAAGGCTTCTTCAACTTATGGCGAATTGTGATGCAATCTGCAGTTATTTTAAGGTGATTTGAACATCTGAACAACATCATACTGTGGACAAATTGAATTTATTTCATTTGTTTCAGTAGGTAAACTTATTGTTTGTGAACAATAGATATAATACTGATTTTTACTGTAATGGGGCCTGTAATTTCTCGGCCTGTCTTGATGACTACGCACATGCTAGAGATAGCAGAAGGTATATTGAAGCATCATGTGCCCAATCAAAGAGGTGGCAGACTGAGGAGGAGGAGAGGACAAGAACTTACAGGGAGAAGCAGTCTTATCTGAGAAAATGCGCAACAATGTTATGTTAAATAAAAGTAATTTAATGATATTTATATTAATTTATACTTATAACTCTAAAAACCACCCCACGCCACTTCCCACGCCCACCCCAGGTCAATTGACTCCAACGTGACTCCACCTCCTGCAAGAGGGCAGCATTTGCCTCGTCTGAGAAACTCCTTCCTCGTTTTTGACCTCCCAACTCCAATTCCTCTCCAATCTCACTGCCCTCACCAGCCTCCTCCATCTCCACATCATGCTCTCTCACCTCCTCCCTGCCTTCTGCCATGTATCTCACATTATTGTATATAACTGTTTCTTACCATGCTATACATGACTGTAACTGGATATGACCTGTAACAATAAGCATACCTTACCACCAGGGGTGCACTTGCAGGAGACATTCCATACCTGTCCCACTGAGGTATATAAAGGGAGGTCTCAGGCAAGTGCAGGACTGGAGAGCTGTGAATTAAAGGTGCAGGTCCTGAGTGACCTTGACTTCAGCATGTGTCTCGTGTAAGTCAGTACATTAGAGTCAGGACTTAACAGTGGCGATGAGTTACGGGATCACAGAATCCACAGAATGGCTACCAACAGCTCAGATGAGAAATACAATGATGGAGACAATTGGGATGAATTTCTAGAAAGGCTCCAGCAAAGCTTTGTGACCAAAGACTGACTGGGCCACGATAAGGCAGATAAGAGAAGAGCCCATCTCTTGACCAGCTGTGGCTCGAAAACATACGCTTTAATGAAAGACCTGCTGGCACCCGAGAAACCAGCAAGCAATTCATTTGAGGAGTTGAGCACACTGGTGAGAGACCACTTGAAGCCAGCGAGCAGCTTACACATGGCCAGACACAGGTTCTACAACTACAGACGCTGTGTGGGCCAAAGCATACCCGACTTTGTGGCGGAACTTCGGAGGCTGGCTAGTTCATGTGAGTTCCCCGATTAACTAAGGAGAGAAGTACTGAAAGACTTTTTTTATTGAAGGAATAGGCCACGCAGGCATGTTTCGAAAGCTTATAGAGACTAAGAACTTGATTCTAGAGGCAGCAGCACTGGTCGCACAGACGTTCTTGGCAGGTGAAACTGAAACGAGGCTGATCTATACTTTGGGTACGACAACCAACGAGGCACCGGAACAAGGGGTTCACATTGTGAAACAAACCGCTACCCCCACACACAGACAAAGGCAGGAGAGCAGGCCTTCAACAGCAGACAGTGGCGCCAGAAGCCGTCAAAATCAAGGGCTGATCACACCTCATCAACCCACAATGCGAGCAATCAACAACAGATTGAGAGAAGCTCAAGGGAGATCAGCCAGACGCAGCTCATCCTTCGGAAACAACGGAAACGGTCTGTGTTAGAGATGTGGGGAAAGGCACTCAACCAGGGTGTGTCGATTTCAGCATGCCATTTGCAGAAACTGCAACTACACAGGGCATCTGGCTCGCATGTGAAGACAAACAGCAGCTCGGCTGGTATACGAATCGGAAGGCTCGGAAAGCGGACCAGAAGACGGTTGGAACAGTGCACGGGACGCCGAGGTACAGCGGGTTAACACGATCAATGTCCACTGTTCTTACACCAAGACACCTCCAATTATGATGAGGGTTCTACTTCAACGGGATACCCGTCAACATGGAACTGGACACGGGGGCCAGTCAATCCCTCATGACCGTTCAACAGTTTGAACAGCTATGGCCACACAAAAACAACAGACCAAAACTCACAAAGACCGACACCAAACTAAGGACCTATACTAAAGAAATCGTCCCAGTCCTTGGCAGCGCCATGCTCTCAGTCACACACAAAGGGATGGTGAACTGACTTTCCCTGTGGATTGTCCCTGGGGATCTCCCAGCCCTGTTGGGGAGAAGCTAGCTAGCAGAACTTAATTGGAAATGAGATGATGTTCACGCCATGTCATCAGAGGAACGGACCTCCTGCTCAACAGTTCTAAGCCGTTTTGAACATCTCTTTCAGCCAGGTGTGGGCACCTCAAAGTGGCTAAAGTTATAATCTCCATCACACAGAATGCCAGACCGGTCCATCACAAGGCTAGAGCTGTGCCTTAAGTGATGAGGGAAAAGATTGAAAACGAACTGGACCGGCTTCTGCGGGAAAGCATAATTTCTCCCGTGGAATTCAGCGACTGGGCAAGCCCCATCGTCCCCGTCATGAAGCCTGATGGATCCGTGCAAATCTGTGGGGATTACAAGTCTACCATAAACAGAGTCTCCTTACAGGACCAATACCCGCTGCCCAGAGTGGATGACCTATTTGCCACGTTGGTTGGAGGAAAACTTTTCTCGAAACTTGACCTCACATCTGCGTATATGATGCAAGAACTGACCGAAGAATCTAAGCTACTCACCACTATCAACACATATCGAGGCCTTTTTGTGTACAATCGATTGTACATTCAGCATCAGGTCGGCAGCTGCTATATTCCAGCGCAACATGGAGAGTCTGCATCCCGGGGATGGTTGTGTTTCAAGATGACATACTCATCACGGGCAGGGACACCGACTCTCATCTCCGCAATCTTGAGGAAGTACTAAGTCGATTGGATCGGGTAGGCCTAAGAGTTAAGAAATCCAAGTGTCTGTTTCTCGTGCCTGAGGTTGAATTTTTGGGCAGAAGGATTGCCGCTGATGGAATCCGCCCAACCGAATCCAAAACCGAAACGATTCGCCTGGCACCCAGGCCCCGGAATGTCTCGGAACTGCGCGCCTTTCTCGGGCTACTCAATTACTTTGGGAACTTTATGCAAAACTTGAGCACGCTGCTGGAGCCTCTCCACGTGCTACTCAGAAAGGGGTGCGATTGGTTTTGGGGGGACGCCCAAGAACGCGCCTTCAATAAGGCATGCAATCTTCAAAGTTCCAAGAGTGTTTTAGCCTTTTTTGACCCAGGTAAAAAGTTAGTCCTTACGTGTGATGCATCAGTGTACGGGGTCAGGTGCATTTTACAGCTCGTCAGTGATGCGGGGTAAATTGCAGTCCGTTGCTTATGTCTCCAGGTCACTTTCGTGGGCGGAGCGCGGGTACGGTATGGTTGAGAAGGAGGTGCTCGCATGCGTGTACGGTGTCAAAAAGATGCACCAATACCTTTTCGGGACCAAGTTTGTGTTAGAAACCGACCACAAACCCCTCACGTCCCTGTTATCCAAGTGCAAGGCAATCAACGCCAATGCCTCGGCGCGCATTCAGTGGTGGGCACTCATGCTGGCGGCTTACGACTACACGATAAAGCACAGACCAGGCACAGACAACTGTGCCGACGCGCTTAGCAGTCTACCCCTGGCGACCACAGAAGGGTCCGACGAACAGGACTGTGAGATGGTCATGGCAATCAATGCCTTTGAATCCACAGGTTTGCCCATGACGGCTCGACAAATCAGAGCCTGGACGACCAGTGACTCCACGTTATCTCTCGTTAAAAGATGCGTTTTCACCGGTGACTGGGCAGAGGCTCGCGATGCCTGCCCCGAAGAGGTCAAACCCTTCCATAGGCGCATGCATGAACTCTCACTACAGGCAGACTGCCTGATGTGGGGCAGCCGAGTAGTTATGACCTTACGAGGCAGGGAGGCGTTTGTCCGGGAGCTCCATCGCGAGCACCCGGGGATCGTCCTTATGAAGGCCATAGCCAGATCTCAACTATTGATGAAATGAACCTTAAAGACCAGGCTCTCGTTAATCCTCCCAGGCATGTATGAAATTGTTGAGGCTAAGCGTCAAAAGCTAACTGAGTACCATGACCGAAATTCAAGGGGGAGGTGGAATGAGATAGGGGACAAAGTGTTTGTGCTAAACTATGGCCGGGATCCCAAATGGCTTGCAGGGACAGTAACAGACAAAGAGGGAAACAGACTATTGGTTGTACAAATGGACAATGGCCAAACCTGCCGGAGCCATGTAGACCAAGTAAAAAGTAGATTCACTGATAACACTGAAGAACCAGAGGCAGACTACAATGTGGAACTCACACCACACCTGGTGGATAGACAGGTGGAACAACCTGAGGAAAGGGCAGTCTCAACAGACAGCCCAGGCGAGATACCAGCAATCACACCGAATGAAACACAGGCACCAAGGCAAACAACTGAACCACAACTAAGATGCTCCACGTGAGAGCGCAGACCACCTGAGAGACTGAATCTATAAACGCAATAAGACCTTGGGGGAGGGTGATGTCATGTATCTCACATTACTGTATATAATTGTATCTTACCATGCTATACATGACTGTAACTGGACATGACCTGTAACAATAAGCATACCTTACCACCAGGGGTGCACTGGCAGGAAACACGCCATACCTGTCCCACTGAGGTATATAAAAGGAGGTCTCAGGCAAGTGCAGCACTGGAGAGCTGTGAATTAAAGGTGCAGGTCCTGAATGACCTTGACTTCAGCATGTGTCTTGTGTAAGTCAGTACATTAGAGTCAGGACTTAACACCTTCCATTTTATTTTTATTTTTTTACAGATATTTCTAAATACTGCTATTTTTTATTATTACTCCTCACAAAAACTGTTACACACTCCCACAACAGCCAAACAAACCACAAAGAACCAGACAATAAACCCACACACGCTTTCTCTTCCTTTCTGCTCTCTCTCCTCTTCTGCGCATGTATTGATGACCCCTGACCTGAAATGCGGGAAAAGACTGTTGCTATGGACGCTTACATTTTACGACAGAAGAAAAAAAAATAATGCTAACGCCATTTCACGTCGCTCCCGCTAACACCCATTTTATAAAGTGGAAACTAGGGGTTTGAAAATGGATGATAATCCAGCTATCTCAAAACCCATAATAAACGGCAACGCAGGAAATAATGCCCATTTTTGGGCGATCTGCACAATAATGGAAAGTCTAGCCCATACACTCCTGTATCCATAGCATTATGCCACTCACTTATATCTTAGTTATAATGCATGGTGATTTAGCTCTCCATTCTGCCCAGTATTCACTGTAATCGTGGTATTCACATAATTTGCAGGTTTAGTGGTATAAATAGAGCAAAAAGCGAACAAAGGGGCGGAAGAGAAGGGAACAGGTCAGGAGCTGGGGCGACCTGCTGCTGTCGCTTCAACGTAGCCATGTAACTGAAATCTGAGTGCTCACAATGAAGTCCCTATTCAGATCCTCAGTGCCTTTCCTGCCAGTCTGACTCATTTTCAAAACTGCAAAGAGCCTTGAGGGAAACACATGTTTGCAGTTGACCTAATGTCTCTGTTCAAGAGATAGAAACCACCTTTGTGGTGATACTGCATGAGAATATGACTTTATCATTCACACTGGGAGTATAGCCAGTCTTTATCTATATGGATTTAAATGGACCTGCATCAGTCTTCTGTACTCCATCCTTAGATAAGCACGGTGTAGGCCTACCACCTTCTCGAGGGCAACTAGGGATGGCCCATAAATGTTGGTCTTGCCAGCAATGCCCAAATCCTCCCAATTTTTTTTAAAATGTGGTGCCTCAGAGGTATGGGGTATGGGTTTATGCTCTCGATCCCTCATATACTGAGTTCCCAACCTCGTTCACATTACTGTAGCGAAGCATTGAGCAGAAGCCAGGCATTTCCTCACAGGCAGGGAGAGAAAGTCCGAGGGAAACGTGTCCCTATGCTCCTCTTGTGCACCCTCTAATGGATGGTTTCAGAGCCACACAGACAAAGGCTTGGGAGTGGGGTCACTTGCTCTCTCTTGTATGGTGCATGATATAGAGAAACTTTCTTGGGGAAAGTGGAGACTATATAACTTAAAAACAGGGTGTGTCACTTCTCCCCTTGCCCTGCACACGCCTGTTAAAAAAGAGAAAGATAAAGTATGAAAAGCATTCCAAAATATGTTTCATTTTGGAAAATACTCCAAGTGCAGCATGTTAGAGAGAATGATGTAAGATATGGGTGAACACCCCCACTGCTTTCATTTACTTCAGTCATTTCTTTCTTCCTTGTGTTTTTTTTTGAAGTTCTGTCTCTGAACTACAATTAAGTTTTAATTGATTTGTTCAAAAAAGGCCCACAGGACTTTGTCTTCAAGTGAAGTTACAGTGCTGACACCATTATAATTGCCTACTTATTGCAACAGTGTCAACTGTTGTTTTTCTCCCTTATTTGAGTTGTTTCAGTCTTCAGACACAGAAGGTATTCTTTTCCTTCAAAGCAGTAAGGTTAAAGGCTGAAGCCTTGTTTGAGGACTCTTTCAACACAAACTATTTCTCAGCTCTATGCAGACACAAATGTCAACACTGAGTTTGTATACACCAGACCTCCACACTTCCTTGTACTTTGTAAACCGATATACACACATTTATTTTCCTGTAAAATGTGAGGAAAGATGGAAGCATAATTTTGCAAAAGAAAACAAGTAACCGTTTCCAATTGTTGAATACGTAAAACGTTTGAGTAATGAAAAGGTATTTCTGTCCCAGAAACCTTGCACTGGACAAGGTTACGCTTGTTAGTGAAAAATGACCAATTAAACATGTTTGACTGAGATTCAAATAGCGATGCTCCATCAAGCTTGCCCTTCTTACCTAATTATTATCCCCGTGGAAACTGCTGCAAAGTCTTCTTTCAGCATTTAAACAATTGGGCTCATCCACATGACCTGCATCACTTTCATCATTACTCTTTATGTAAGTGTAGTGCTTATGTTACTGGACTAGTAATCCAGAGACCTGAACTAATAATCCCAAGAACGTGAGTTCAAATCCCACCATGGCAGTTTGAGAATTTTGAATTCAATTTTTAAAATTTGGAAGTAAAAGAAAAGAAACTAGCATCATTAAAAGTGATCATAAAGCTGTTGGATTGTTATAATAAACCCAATGGGTTCATTATTGTCCTTTGGGGAAAGAAACCTGCTATCCTTACCCAGACTGGCCTATATATGACTCCAGTCCCACACCAACATGGTTGACTCTCAACTATCATCTAAAGTGGCCTAGCAAGCCACTCAACTGTATTAACTGCTGCAAAGACTCAATGTAGGAGCACATTCACCACATGGATTGCAGTGCTACAAGAAGGTGGCCCACCACCACTTTCTTAGGGCAAACAGGGGTGGGTAATAAATGCCAACTTTTCCAGCAATGCCCACATCCCGAGAATGAATTTTAAAAAAACAACCAGACATATAAGCGGGAATGTGAGCAGGCAGTCGGCCATTCAGTGCAAACCTGGGTTTTTGTTCTCCTGAATCAGATTTGTACCTTCAGAACAAGTTTTCTTTTTGGCAGATAACTTAGTGGGGGGAAAATTGTAATCGGTGGCTTCCTTTGGACGAACGCCCCCAACCCGAAAAAAAATTTGCGATTGTACCTGGTGGTCACGGAGGCACCTTCGATGGCAGTCGGAGGCCTTCATTCGATGTGCAGCGTATGGGGAGATAACTTCCCCGTATGTAGGGAAATGCTGGATTCACATGGACCTGGACCACCAATCACTAGGCAGTATTCTCATTGATAGAAATGGGATATCCGCTTGTGCGAGTTCCCAGTACTATCAATGATAAAACCCTCCTAAAACAAGAAACACAGCATAATAAATTTAAAAAATACCTCACATATTTAAAATTAATTGAAATTAAATGTCATTAAATGTTTTAGAAAAAAAATATATTTTGGGGATTTTTTTAAATGTGTTTTAATAGGGTTAAAAATAAACTTACCTGAATGGACAGGGCTTTTAACATAAAAATAAATTTAATTTTTATATGTTTTAAAACTCTTACCCTGGAAAAAGTAAGCTATACGTCTGCTTTTACCAGGTTGCCCTAAGAAAGTTGTGGTGGACCACCTTCTTGAACCACTGCAATCTGTGTGGTGAATGTACTACCACCAGGCATAAAAGTTTGAAGGACGTTCGCTGGGCATAACTTGGGCAAATAACCCAATCTCTCCCGCACGAATGTCCTTCTCCCGGGGATGCGGAGGATCTGTCAAGAGAAATCTTGACAGATCAGAAAAGACTAGTGAATGTGCAGTTTAAGAATGATTTAACCTACATTTGTAATCTAAATGTTTAATGTTAACACAATTGTAACTGGGATTTGGATACAAATGTGCATGTACTGTTTTCCCTGATCAGAGAGTAACATGCAACGAGCAGTATGATGCACGTCTAACAGTCACATGTCAGTCCCAGCAGATACTAGAACCCAGTTTTTGGAATATGACAATGCCCTTGGGTTATATGAGAACCCACAGCGCTTGGTCTGCCCTCCAGGCCTCTATAACCAGTGTCTGCAAGGAGACGCTCGGTCACTCAACCAGGAAACACCAGGACTGGTTTGATGAGAATGATCAGGAGATTCAAGAACTAATAGACTGCAAGCGCATGGCATTTCTGAGCCTTAAACAGCAACCCAACTCGGGAGCAGCATTACAAACTAAAGGCTAAGGTTAAAGGCTAAGGTCCAACAAAAAACCTGGGACCTAAAGAACAGGTGGTGGATGGAGAAAGCACAGGAGATACAGCAGCTGGCCGGCAGCCATGATGTGCGAGGGTTCTTCACCACAGTCAAGGCCACATACGGACCAAACTCCCAAGACCCCACCCCACTCCTGGCCAAGAACAGGGAAACATTCATCAAGGACGCCGAGGCAGTCAGAGCCCGCTGGAAGGAACATTTCGAAGATCTCCTCAACCGAGACTCTGTCTTTGACTCGAGTGTTCTCGACTCCATTCCGCAGCATGCTACCCGCCACCACCTCAGTGAGACCCCAACACTGCATGAGGTAGAAAAGGCCATAAGACAGCTAAAAAACAACAAGGCTACGGGAGCGGATGGAATCCCTGCTGAGGCACTGAAGTATGGCGGAGAGGCACTACTGGCACGAATACATGACCTCATCTCTCTCATCTGGAGGGAGGAGAGCATGCCGGGAGATCTTAGAGACGCAGTGATCGTGACCATCTTTAAAAAAGAGGACAAGTCCGACTGCGGCAACTACAGAGGAATCTCCCTGCTATCAACCACTGGGAAAGTCGTCGCTAGAGTCCTCCTCAATCGTCTTCTCCCTGTGGCCAAGGAGCTCCTCCCGGAGTCGCAGTGCGGATTTCGTCCCATCTGGGGCACAACAGACATGATTTTTGCAGCGCGACAGCTGCAGGAAAAATGCAGGGAACAGCGCCAGCCCTTATACATGGCCTTCTTCGACCTTACAAAGGCCTTTGACACTGTCACCCGCGAGGGTCTATGGAGCGTCCTCCTCTGTTTCGGATGCCCCCAAAAGTACATCACCATACTCCGCCTGCTCCACGACAACATGCAGGCCGTGATCTTTACCAACGGATCCATCACAAACCCAATTCACGTCCGGACCTGGGTGAAGCAGGGCTGCGTCATCGCCCCAACCCTCTTCTCAATCTTCCTCGCTGCCATGCCCCACCTCACATTTGATAAGCTTCCCGCTGGAGTGGAGCTAAACTACAGAACCAGTGGGAAGCTGTTCAACCTTCGCCGTCTCCAGGCCAGGCCCAAGACCACTCCAACCTCTGTCGTCGAGCTACAGTACTCGGACGATGCCTGCGTCTGTGCACACACAGAGGCTGAACTCCAGGACATAGTCGACGTATTTACCAAGGCGTATGAAAGCATGGGCCTTACACTAAACATTAGTAAGACAAAGGTCCTACACCAGCCTATCCTCACCGCACAGCACTGCCCCCCAAACATCAAGATCCACGGTGTGGCCCTGGACAACGTGGACCACTTCCCCTATCTCAAGAGCTTCCTATCAACAAGAGCAGTCATTGATGATGAGATCCAACACTGCCTCCAGTGCGTCAGTGCAGCCTTCGGCCGCCTGAGGAAAAGAGTGTTTGAAGATCAGTCCCTCAAAACTGTCACCAAGCTCATGGTCTACAGGGCCGTAGTAATACCCGCTCTCCTGTATGGCTCAGAGACGTGGACCATGTACAGTAGACAACTCAAGTCGCTGGAGAAATACCACCAGCGATGTCTCCGCAAGATCCTGCAAATCCCCTGGGAGGACAAACGCACAAACATTAGCGTCCTCGTCCAGGCCAACATCCCCAGCATTGAAGCACTGACCACACTTAATCAGCTCCGCTGGGCAGGCCACATAGTTCACATGCCAGACACGAGCCTCCAAAAGTAAGCACTCTACTCGGACCTTGTCCACGGCAAACGAGCCAAAGGCGGGCAGAGGAAACGTTACAAGGACACCCTCAAAGCCTCCCTGATAAAGTGCGACATCCCCACTGACACCTGGGAGTCCTTGGCCATAGATCGCCCTAAGTGGAGGAAGTGCATTTGGGAGGGCGCTGAGCTCCTCGAGTATTGTCGCCAAGAGCATGCAGAAATCAAACGCAGGCAGCGGAAGGAGCATGCGGCAAACCAGGCTCCCTACCCACCCTTTCCCTCAACGACTATCTGTCCCACCTGTGACAGAAACAGTGGTTCTCGTATTGGACTGTACAGCCACCTAAGAACTCATGCTAAGAGTGGAAGCAAGTCTTCCTCGATCCCGAGGGACTGCCTATGATGATGATATGAGAACTAAAGATTTCTCATGTTAAGTCTGTTTAGTTAATAATGCTCACATAATTGAAAAGTAACGCAGCAAGAAAAACAGAAATTTTCCTGACCCAGTCGCATATTTAGTGTCTCTAACTTTGGTACCAAACCAGAGGCTCTGTCAGAAAAATCCTTTAGTCGGAGTGTTTAGTGGGCTGGTAACAATTGATCCACTCCTCGTAGTCCCTGGGGTTTGGATTTCAGCCACTTGAAATATAATTTATGTTTCAGGGAAAGAAGATTTGATTGCATTAAATTGGTGAACACAGTTTTCCAAAATTAATTACACGCTATTATATTTGCTTTTCTACTATTTGCATTGTTTGAGATCAGCAGCACTAAAAGAGTTGAAAAGAATCCAAAACCTTGTAGAACAATGCAATGTGTAACTACAGATTGTTCTCTCACAACTTCTATATCATTCATTTAACTTACTTATGGAATGACTTTATTTTCCATGGAAACATTTCTGAATAATAATCCTCCCCTGTTGATTCTTACAATTCTGTGGACGTGTATTTTTGAAAAGAATAAAGCATAGAAACAACATCAGCTGTCAAATGACATCCCTCACTATTTAAAATTGTTTACAAAATTGCATTCCAAGATTCTGGAAAAGCTGCCACAACAATTCCATTAATGCCTGCACCTTATAAATTATTCAGATTATTCAGAATTTAATGGATGTTACAACGATTAACTACATAGTAGGTTTTTGTTAACACTGAAAAGTACTGAGGTTCACATCTCCCAGCTCCTGTATTCTCACCGATTAGTCCATGCAGATTGTATTGATTCAGTTGAATGAATGTATATTGTAACAGTGTATACAGCAAATGATTAATGTGCATGTCAGAGCTTTGCAAGAAAGACTGTCAGCAAGTGCATCCAGGCTATTAATTAAGGTGCAACAAGAAGTAATGTTAATCACAGAAGAAAGAAATACAATTCAAGTACAAGGAAACTGATTTGAAATAGGCTAATATTTTACAAGGGGATAGTTAATTGATTTTTGCTAAAGAGTGTCCAAATATTAATCTGTAGTCAATGACTGATCGAGTATCTTTATGTTGAGATTGGAAAAGCAAACCATCATGTAAACAAAAAAATTAATCATTCTTTGCTTCTGAATTATTTCCCCTGATATTTTAATAAATTTACAATTTGATTTTTTTAAGTTCCAATTACAAATGGACTTCCTTGTTACCAATTCATCGTGATCAACAAAACAGCTAAAACAAAAAGTGTGGAAACAGGAAGTCTGAAATACAAAACAGAAAATACTGGACATGTTCAGTTAGTATCTCAAGGTGAAAAGTCAGTTAATGTTTTGGATGTGACACCTCACCAGGTGACGGGTAAAACATAATCTACCCTCTTTCAGATGTTGTTGACCTGCTGTGCAATTCAGTATTTCATTTTTTGTTGAAATCAATAACGTGAAGTATGCCGAATGCAAATGAATATAAACAAATCCACTTTAGCAACGGCTCCAATATGACAGTTTTTGTCCTGCTGTATTCCTCAGATTCTGCTCTTGACATATCATGGCCTAGAGTTGCTGTTAGTTTGCATTGGTTTTATCAGTGCAATCCGGCTGAAATTAGCCAAACCAGCGCAAAAGATCGCAGAAGTTTTAACGCAAGTCACGCAAAGCATAAATCAAGTTTCAGGGATCTAAAAAACATCACACTGGAAGCTGGCCCCACCCACAAAACTGGCCAAACCCCAGATTGAAATAATGCGCATGGCGAGTTCCCAACGATTTTGCCCGTTTGCAGCTGTTGGAGGAGGCTATTCAAATTGAGCTCGTGTTTTTAGGCAAACGGGCATTAGTAGGTATGTTTTTAAAAGTTTTTATGTTAAAAAATATTTAATTCAATAAAAAAAATATTTAATTTAATAAGAAAGTGACTTAGTGTACACCAAGGAAACTAGTAAATAGCTCAGTGTAAATTTTTAAGTCACTTTCAGAGACTGGACACTTATTAAAAATGCTTATTTTTGTGATAAACCTAATTTCAGCTGTATTGATAAAACTGCACCAGGTTACCACTCTTAAATACAACAATGAATATTTTTTAATGCAAAGAAAAAATAAACAATTATGTTCTAATACGTTCCCCGATTGCGCTGGTTATTGGAAGAGTTTACGTTTGCGATTTAGCAAATGAATTTGGGAAGAAACTTGAATCGTAACTTCACTTCAGAAAAATGGCGCAATTTCAAGCATGATTTATGGCCAGTTTGCCGATTGCGTCCAAAGTGGAAACACTACCCCCTTTTACCCCCAAAACTAAAAAATGGATTTCAGGGCATGTATTGTGTCTGTAAGCACTCTAGTAATGACTCCACGAGGTAAGGTATTGCACTTGAACTGTTGTGGCCTTAGTCTATTTATTGCAGCTCCTGAATGAGGGTACAGTGAGGTGAGTTCCCTTTTATACTTGGTTACCAGCAGTGTACAAGTGACCCCGAGGTATCCACCAGTTGCACCCATACATTCAGTGGTCTAATGTACCGGGTATATACATACACAACAGCATGTTTATACAAACCCATCATGTTTTATTAACCAAAGGTGTGTAAAATGAATTGGAAGTATCAGAAGTATTTTATACTATTCCTTGATCATATCATAGAAACATAGAAAATAGGTGCAGGTGTAGGTCATTCGGCCCTTCGAGCTTGCACCACCATTCAATGAGTTCATAGATGAACATGCAACTTCAGTACCCCATTCCTGATTTCTCGCCATACCCCTTGATCCCCCTAGTAGTAAGGACTACATCTAACTCCTTTTTGAATATATTTAGTGAATTGGCCTCAACAACTTTCTGTGGTAGAGAATTCCACAGGTTCACCACTCTCTGGGTGAAGAAGTTTCTCCTCATCTCAGTCCTAAATGGCTTACCCCTTGTCCTTAGACTGTGACCCCTGGTTCTGGACTTCCCCAACCCTCAGCAAGATATGAACCTGAAGCATTCACTCATCATAATTTCCTCCAGGAATTACAGACCAGAATGCTACTTTGTTGTTGACATGCTTAGTATTCTCATACCTCAAATATACCTCAAACAAATTAAGTGTCCACAAATAAATGTAATTGGATCTGTATGAGGCTATATATCTAAAAGGGTAACATTTGCGAGGCAAGGCTCCAGAGAACTTTGCGAGCAGATCAGTGTGCCAGATTTGGAGTCCTCCTAATTGTGCAGTGAATTATCAACAGAAAATCGTGAATGCCAGAAATCTGACGATTCTCCAATCCACATTCCTGTCAAGTGAAGGTCTGGGACTAGAGTGAACCCACCCAAAATATACCTACTGTACAAATATGTGTACCCTGTACCCATTAAATGACTGGAATTAATATAAGCTGCAATGAATTTTAGAATTTTAATTGTGTATTCATATGACTGCACAGCAATGATGCCATTCTATTGCAACTGTCAAGCTTCAACTCCATTCGAAAACCTGTGAAAGAGACTAAGTGAGATTTTTTAAGGGGGTTACTTAACTCCTGAGACCCAGATTCAAAGCCAGTCTAAAGTAATAGGATGGAAGTCAGCTCTTTTGACTGACTGTATGAGTTCTATGTGAAAGAGCTAAGGTGGTCTCAATCCTGCTCCGAATAGATTCAGATGCACAGCACAAAGTTGGTTAATGACCACTAATTTGGCACCGTATTTCAGAGACTCGTTAATATGGAGAATGGAAACATTTGTCTCTGCCGTGTTTTCACGCCTTCATGCCCAATGCTGTTCTGACAATGACCAAGTTATAATGGTGGCCATTCATACAGTGACGAGGCACTGGAGACTGTTAAACATTGATATTGCTTTGTTCTTGTGACATTGCACTAAGGTTGAAGGAATGATAAGCCGTGCAAGGCAAATTAGTCATGTGGCTCACTTCACAGTCATGATGCAGCTTGCATTATCTTTATATCCATGTTTTACGTTTTATTATCTTCATATTCTGAAACTGCAGTAGAAAGGATTGTAAAGATAGCACCAATATTATTTAATTTATTTTATCAAAGTGTACATATTCCTTTTAAGTCTGACATGTCAAAACTACAATACATAGGCCATAGGTGGCCCAAAAGTCCATCCTATCCGACCAGTGGAACAGTTTGTCTCAGCTACACTTACACATTTAAGTGGCAGTTTGTGATTTTAATTATGCAATGTTATTTTTTATTATGCAAAAATCATCCAAGCCTGGTGATGTTTTTCATTAAACAAAATGTATTTTTTATTTAACTCAGAAACTTAATTTGTAAGGAATGATTTTATGTCAATGTAATTACACAAAATGAGCTTTTAATTTGGTCCTGGTGCTCAGTGTAGTACTGTAATTCAATCGATCATTTGTGGCCCACAGTGCTCCATGTTACGTAAGCGGTATGCTGAAACAATATATGTAAAATGGATACACTGCAGCTTAAAGGTTACAGTTGTCACTGCAGGGCTGGCTGATATTCTAATGTATGCTGCACTTAATAATGTAAAAGCAGCCTGAGCCTGGTGGGCAGGACTGACCTGACACCAAAACAATACAGGGTAAAAATCCCTGCAGGAAATAGTCACCTTCTACCCCTTGGAGTGTCAATGCACTATAAAAAGTTTATAATCTATTATATTTAGCACATTCAACGCATTTATCTACAGCCACATTGGTGTACTGGGAACAGATTCACATGGTTTTGATGTGTTGGAAGTTTATATCACTCTGATTAACAGTTTAGTCTAGAAATTGCTGTTTGCTTTATCAGCTGTGTTATTTAACGGAATCAGAACACTTCCATTCAAGTAGCCAGCAGAGGAATGGCATGTGAATGCATTAGGCATTCTAGGTTTATATGCCCATAGATTATAAATGGAAGATGAGTAGTAGAAATGTAATATGGTGGGAAGATTCTCTCTGAATGCTATGTGTAATAAAATCTTATGTCCGTTCTTTATAAACAAGATTCCAATTTTGGTAACAGCACACAGAGGAAATCTTCCCCTCTGGTTAATTTGAAATAGAAATGCAACATTAGTAAAGCTCTTTTTACAACCACACACTTTATACTTTCCCAATGTGCATTTCCCAGTGTGGATTTTCCACTTTGCCTGTTACTGTTCTTGTGTGCAGGATTATCTCGAACAAGAGCTGCCCCCTCCTTGTCTGTAATGTAATTAGTGTTGAAGTAGAAAACAGTCATACACCAAGTGCGAAATGCAATCAGGGCATAGCAATTAGTTGTGAGTCATTTTGGGGTACATAACCAATGATGTGCAGACAGTGTGCATCCCAACTGGGAGTCCCAAGGCTTACCCGAAATTGGGCTTCAGGCCTCATTTCAATAATTTGAGTGAGCTGCCTGCACCTATTGTGCCTCCAGTGGCAGTTCATCCATTGTCAACAGAGCAGTTTCAGGCCGCTTGCCTCGCCAGCTTTGGCCCTCTGGTAAGTCCTGGGGTGGGTGGGCGGAAGGTGGAGGTTGGAGTATAACAGAGGGTCCGATTGTGGGTCGGCAGCAGCCTTGGGAGTGCTGTGAAGCCAGGAAGATCACTCTTGCTTTTCCTGGCTCCACATCAAACTTATAAACAATCTACCAGCCCTTTTGGTGGTGGCTGCTAGGCCACATGCATGCCAGCAAAAGCAGGAATCTCATTAGCTTATGCAAGGGACTGAATGCCTGTTTTGGGTGGCCTTCCCAGACACTTGAAAAATTGCACCACCTAAATAGCAGGAAGGTGATCCCCAAAATTGACGCGTTACGTCAGTTTTGTGGGTGTAATGAGGTCCAATTTCTACACCAGGATGTGTTCATGCACGTCTGTGGGTGTGTGTACATGTGTCAATATCAGAAAACACATGTGGCTTCACTGTATGAAAATACATAGCAAGTTTAAAACATTATCAACTCAAGATAAAATTCATTTGGCAGCCGATAGGCACTTGTCATGTTCTTTTATACCATGTCAGTAGAGTAAGTGTGTAATTGCACATTATGTAGATAGCAAGTTTTTCATCCTCATAAAAAAGCGTTTTGTTTTTTTACAAATAAACCATGCAGAGACATGAATTGCATCAAAGTGTGTCATTGCGTCACTTATGCAGAACCTTATGATGAAAATTACCCGTGACTCAGCTGGCGTTACTTCCTCACTATAAATAAAAACAGATTAGTAAACATGTTATTAGTGCTCCTTTAAGCAGGGCATTTATAATTGCTATTGGTGAGGTAACAGGAAGAACAGAAAGATCAGATGGGCCTGGATTTTGCTGGAACGGGGCAGTCCTGTTCGTTAGATCTGTTCATGCACGTTTAGCTTTAAAAAAAGTTGCCCTGTAAGTTGCTGGAAGTGCGAGCTGGTAACGGCACGGCAAGGGCAATGGGGCATCTGGGACCTCGGTGAACGACGAGATCAACAGTGTATCTCCTTATCCAATGAGATTAAAGGATTGAGAAATAAAAAGAGAAAGGAATGAGAGGAGGGTGAATTA
Source organism: Pristiophorus japonicus (assembly GCF_044704955.1). Taxonomy (NCBI): domain Eukaryota; kingdom Metazoa; phylum Chordata; class Chondrichthyes; family Pristiophoridae; genus Pristiophorus; species Pristiophorus japonicus. The sequence goes on from NC_091978.1 coordinate 222,118,704, forward strand.
GAGTGGGTGAATTCAAATGTCAAGTCAAGCACAGAAAGAGAAATAAAGAGAGGGAAAGAAATATTGGATGAATAGAGAGAGAGAAAAGAGACACAAAGAAAATGTAAGAAAAACTTAAATTTGACATTTTTAAAATCGCCAACAACAATTCACTACCTGAAGGAATGAGAGGCCACTCTTTTAATTGTTCACTTTCTGAGCCAGAGAGGTTGGTTGGCAGTCATTAATAATTATTGCATCAGTAAAAGATATTTACGCTAATAATGACTAGACTTAATGTTCTGTGGCAAGTTTAATGGACAATTAATGTGCAATTGCAGCAACTTCATGAAAATCAAGGAGGAGCTTAAGGGCAAGATGCCATTTTCACGAAGCTAACAGTGGAGCAGCACAAATTGGCCGGCAACTTGTGACGATTCGCAATTCACAGGGTACCTCTTCCTTGCCACAAGTTGCCGGCCAATTTACGCTTTCATAACAGTGTGCGTCGTTCAGACACTGTTATTGTTCCAGCAAATTCTGGCCATACCATCATTGTGTAAAAAGTAAAGGTAACAGAACCATGCCTACCTACATGTTTGCATTTCCAATGTGAAAGGAGAACTGGGTAAAATTGATCAGAAAAAAGGAAACAATTGTAACTTGCCAGGAAATAATCAACAGTCTTGTATTTTCTGTACAAATGGAGGAGCAGATCATTGATTGTAAATGTAAATCCCAGCCGTATTTGAGCTGTTATTGCTGAACACAATGCTCTATATATGCAGGAGCTCTGAATTAGAGGCACAGGTCAGTGATTACTTCCTTTACTCAATGAACTATTGCAGTGGCATGTCCAGATTAATTTACTGACATTAACTTGATACCCCATATAGACACAGCTCATACAGTTACTGCACCAACTTGCTGCTGTGCTCAGGCCATCCACCCAGACCCATTACAGATTGGGGAGGATTAGGCTCGGGCCAGCTGATCTGAAAACTACTAACTCTCTTTGGATGGGAGTTACCAAAAAGCAGGCTGAGTGGCAGTAACAGTTCTGCAGTGTCAATAATGATCATGCTAAATGTTAATCGGAATACTTCCTGTTACCTTTATTGTACCATTATCAATCATTGGCAGTGATGATTGTAATGTAGTGGCATCACTGTTATGCTGAAACTGTAAGAACTCACCATTTGCATTCATTTTAATTTTGTACTTAGAAAAATTATGATTATTATAGTACTATTCTGATTGTTACATTTCTGTTCCAGTGCTTGGATTCTGTATCAATATCCTACACAGCCCTCAAATTTTCTACAAATTCACAGAATATTCACTCTTGAAAGCTGTGCTGTCATCCTCTGAAGGGACAGTGATTGTTCTGGGTTTGAGTCATTGCAGGACAATGAGGTTTACTGTTAATTAATATTCAGCAGCAGAAAATTAATTGTTTCCACATGTCAACAGTGAAGTTCCACATATCAATGAATTCTGGATTTAGATCTTTTAATGTCATTACCTTTACCAACACACTTTGTAAAACTGCCTCATCCTGGCTTCATTCGTGACCACAGACCACTACCCTGCTGCTATCTGTAGTGGCAGACAGAACATTGTTAGACAACCCCTTGCTTTGCCCCAAAAAGAAACAGGAATACTTAAGGAGTTGGGAGGGGACACTCGGTGTGCAGGCTTCTGAAGGCATTAGTAAACCTCAATTCAGGCTATCAGGCCTGCAGTCGTGCTGAAGATTTATTAACATTAGAATGATATTTTCAGCCACGAGATCTGTTAGCAGTGGCTGCTCACTCAGTGTTAGCATGCATGAAAGATACCTTGTGCTTTGGTAACTAAATCCATATAATCAGTGTAATACTAATGGATCTGCAGGCTGGACTTGCCAGTAGAGCTTTGATGATCAGATAACCGCGGGTTAAACCTCTCATCTCTTGGGATTAGAACCTATGACAACTGAGGTGTGATGCGTTTCATCAACACAACTCCAAGCCACTTAGGCTGATATCTTTTGCATTTTGGGAAAATGTCAGTGCATTTAACCACAAACATACTGCTTTACATTACAGACAAAGAGAGACATTCGGAAGCACCCCGTTTGGGGCACTGGCTTTTAAAAGGTTGAAAAATTAGCGTCAGGCGCTAATGTTTTCAAACGTTGAAAACATTTGGCATTTGCGCTCCAGGAAGGAAATAGAACACTTCATTCCTGGAGTATAAGAGGCAGCAGGCAAGGGCGGTACTTGTGCAGCGCTACCACGTTGGAAGGTCCTTCCCTCGCTAAAAGAGAAGGGCCATTGCTGCAGACTATGCAAAGGAAGAAGTTGCCTTCTCCCCGACGGCAGCCGCGATCTGGCCCAGTCAGCGCGATGCACTGCAGCAAAGTGCCAGGCTGATCGATCACGGACAAGAAACAGCAAAATAAAATCAAACAGGATTGACATTTTTTTTCACTTATCTCGGCCACCTCGCCTTTAAGCATCGCCCCCGAAGCGCCCGGCCTCCCAATGAACACTTCTTGCAGCTGCCGGTGTTTTCTCCCGGCAATGCTGCAGGGGGCGGAACCGAATTTCAGGTCCAGGGCACTGAGCACGGCAATGACGTCACGATCTCCGGGCGAAGAAGATCGGGGCGTAATGTCTTACCACCGCTGCAAACCTCCCGCTGAATATGGCAGGAGTCGATCTTCTCGCTGCATCCGGCCAGTAAGTCGTTAGCGCCCCGTTTTCGCCCCCCGGTGGTGATAATGTGAGGCACTAAGGAGGCCAATTTCTAGGCCAAAGAATCAAATTGAGACAGTAGCAGAGATAGAAAGGTACATTCTTGGCCTAGAAATTCGATGTCGGTAAAAACCTGCTGGTGCCACTGCGGGCCTATGTTAATGGCCGCCAAAAATTGTGGTTCTGGCTGGACTAGTAAATTGGCGCTGGTGGCTAATTAACATTAGTCCAGCGCTAAGCTCACTGTGTAATGCTGTTTTGGTGGCATTCATCCCGGCAGGAGGCCCCAATGTAGCGTGGCTGTAGCATCATTACATCATGAACAGCTTGCTCTTAAAGCAAGGCTGCCATTTCAGAAAGCAGTTTGGTCCCTTAAAGGAGAACTGCCTTCTGAAATGAAAAAAATAAATATCATGTAAAAAAAGGCAGTTATTAGCCCTTACAGCTCACTGCCTTCTGAAAAGAAAATTACATTTTAAAGAATTCCCAAATGTGAATCTTCAGCTCTTGAAGCTTAATTGCCTTCCGCACCTAAAAAAAATGCTAAAAATGCTTCAGCACCAATACAAATCGCTTAGCAAGCCAGGGAAGGGGAACCCAGGGTCTCACAGGCATCACTCCGGCTTTGTGCAGGGGGTCAACACTGCAAGAGAGGTACTCTACCTACAGGGATCAGGAGGCCCTCCAGAAAGAAGGATGTGGGACCCAATCACCGAGGCTGTCACTGCCAGCAGTGTCGCCCCCATCGTGCCCATGAATACCTTTCAGTTTTGACCTTAGCGACATTGTGGGGTCAGCGGGAAGACACCTATTGTGCATGGGGCAGGTGGGCATCTGCAGATGCACTATGGATGCAACTCCAGCTCCCACCTTCCCCAGGTAGCCAGAAAATCCAACATCTGGCTGCTTTTTGGTGAGGGGTTTGTCTTGGCTCTTCTCAGACCACATGGAGAGCCACTTGCTCCCACCCGTGTAAAGGGGCCAATTCTGATGAGTTGTTTAAAAAATATATTGTCAGTCTTTGTGGATTCAAGCCACTTTCCTGACATGCCACCACCTCCTCTAACCCCCAATCCAGTCAGGCCCAATTCCACTCCGTAAAAGGCTGCCTGAAAAATCCCAGAAATGTAGAGACTTGGTACAACTATGTCCCTGTCATTTTCCAATGGGAACCCCTGAGAAATTTTGATGCTATTATGCTTCAAATGTACTTAATATAAGAACATAATAGGAGCAGGAGTGGGCCATTCAGCCCTGCGAGTCTGCTCAGCCAGTCACTATGATGATAGCTGATCTTCCCGCAATATCCCCAAATCCCTTGATTCCCTTAGTATCCAAAAATCTATATTATAACTTATAAGTTTCTAATTCACATTTCAATTAATTTGCAACTCAGCCAAGCCCAAAGGAAATGATTGCCATCTAATGTTCAAATGGAATGACCAGTGATGTTTCAAAAAAACAGCTTTAGCTTCATGGTCTGTGTTTGATTAGAATTAATAATGTACTCCGATTACATGGAGGATAAATGTCAGCAACCATTGGATAGAGTATTTATCCTAGACACACAGTCCCAACTTTAATAACACATGACTATCGGAGTGGGATTATATTATATCAAATGGGTGCCTGACATATTTGCTGTCTACACAGCAATAATGAACAGTAAATACCATTTAAAAATTGGATCAAAACAGCAAATTAATTTGGCACTGTGTGAAGTGGCATCATGACATCAAAGGACATTAAGGTAGACAATCATATCTGATGAGTGTTACTTAATTGGTTGAATATTGTAGCCTTTCGTCTCAAAACTATCGATTGTCAACATTCTTCTTGGTGTCATTTATGTAATGCGCCATATCACAATGTCATAATTTCCTTGTCGAATAATTTTGCAGTAATAAAGATTTGAGTGTGATAGTTTTGAACCACAATTGTAACAGCTAATCAAAATCTGTGATATCTATTAGTTTAATGACAGCCAGAAATTGTCCAAAAATATTACTGTGACGTTTAACTGGCCTTTCACACTGCAGCTTTTTAGACTGAATAGATCTTTTAAATGGAATGCTGAAGACAAATAAAAGATCAACAATCTGTCTCTTGGAGGGTGTTGACACTTCTTTGTCACACAAATGTAATTTACTATGTTAAATTTTTATTTCCAAGCAACGATTACAGGATTTAGTTTCCAATTCTCTACTACAGCACAATTTCCAAACAGCTGCCTTTAAGAGCAGAATAACAACCAACAATCTTCATTCCTTTTGTCACCAGTCTTCTCTGTTAACCTTTGCCCTTTCATTACCTACAGCCAGGTCCTTGCTGAGAGGCAGGCTTTACGTACATCTGAACTTTGACATACTTTGTTCGCAATATAAACAGATCAAATGCTCTGTTTTGTGGGGCTGTAGTGTCACTTGATAGAAACTAGAGATAATGCTCCACATGGTTTTACAGATATTTGGCTATGTATATGGAGTATATGCTGAGCTGGAGTGGAGCTGCTCCATTATTACCATTTATTTTAGCATTGTATAGTATTTGGCATTGAATTTACTGGTACTAATAAGTAGGAAAAATATCAGAATTTCTTTTACCTTTCACATCATAATCTCAGTAGATACTTAACACGGGCCTAAATGACAGAGCCTATGAGTTAGGTTGAGTGGCCTTTTCTGGTACTTACTTTCCTACGCACTTACATTATTTGTGACATCGATCCAATGTTATGTCTTCATGTTGTATTATACATTTCTTCTTCCTGCACTTCAGCCAGCAACAACAGAGCAATTCTGAGCTAAATCAATATGAAGGAGCACACATCAGGAAAATACAGAGCACTATTGCTACTACTACTTCCTGTGACAGGAAAAGATTATAATGGGCTGTCGAGATTGTCTCTCCATTCGAAGGCATCCTGAGATGCTGAATGGAGCAATGAGGTCCCTCCTGCAACAGATCTTATTGGGCAGGTGGATGTGATGTGTTCCATGGTCTGGGACTCATGGCCACCGTTGTACTTCGGGTCGTCCCTCAGGGAGAAGACGGTTGAGGAGAACTCGAGCGACAACCTTCCCAGTGGTTGATAGCAGGGAGATTCCCCTGTAGTTGCCGCAGTCGGATTTGTTCCCCTTTTTAAAAAAAAAATGGACACGATCACTGCATATCTCAGATCCCCCGGCATGCTCTCCTCTCTCCAAATGAGAGAGATGAGGTCATGTATCCACACCGACAGCGCCTCTCCGCCATGCTTTAGTGCCTCAGCAGGAATTCCATCCGCACCCGTAGCCTTTTTGAGCTGTTTTATGGCCCCAACTGGGCTTGTATTCACTGGAGTTCAGACGAATGAGAGGGGATCTCATAGAAACGTTTAAAATTCTGACGGGTTTAGACAGGGTAGATGCAGGAAGAATGTTCCCAATGTTGGGGAAGTCCAGAACCAGGAGTCACAGTCTAAGGATAAGGGGTAAGCCATTTGGGACCGAGATGAGAAGAAACTTCTTCACCCAGAGAGTGGTGAACCTGTGGAATTCTCTACCACAGAAAGTTGTTGAGGCCAATTCACTAAATATATTCAAGAAGGAGTTAGATGTAGTCCTTACTACTAGGGGGATCAAGGGGTATGGCGAGAAATCAGGAATGGGGTACTGAAGTTGCATGTTCAGCCATGAACTCATTGAATGGCGGTGCAGGCTCGAAGGGCCGAATGGCCTACTCCTGCACCTATTTTCTATGTTTCTATTTTCCACTTGTGGAGCAGGTGGCCGCATCATCCATGCTCTGCGGATTCGGTTGAGTGCTGTCCACTGTCCTTGAGAGATGTCGAAGCCAGGGACCTCTGTTGTTGGGTCAGTGATGAGATGTTGGTTCTTTATGTTGCACACGGTCCACGATTCCATCCATCTGGATAGTGGGTTGATACTAGCTGCATGAATATTGGCTGCTGTTTCCCAGAATGGCTGGTGCGATTTTAAGCGCTTTCGTGGTGGGTTTTTCAAGTCTTCGTGAATGGGAAGGTTGATGTTGCTCATGATTTTTTCCATCCCACAGAGCACTGCATTGTTGTGGCGAATGGCAGGCGGGGAAAAGTGGTAGCCACTCAGTTAGAGTGGACCTGAGCATCCCTGGCACCGTGCTCAGAGCGATGTTTAGCTGCATGTCCAGGATCTTTGTGTGGCAGCTGCAAGACCATGAGGCAGAGCAGTATACTGCAGCAGGGTAGATAGACTAGGGCCACTGTTGTGGTGTGAAATGTTCGGGCTGTGCTCCCCCGTGACATTCCAGCGAGTTTTCAACAACAACAGTATATATTTATATAGTCCTAAGGCGCTTCACAGGAGTGTTGTAAGACAAAAAAATTAATTTGACACCGCGCCACATAAGAACATAATAGGAGCAGGAGTAGGCCATACGGCCCCTCGAGCCTGCTCCGCCATTTAATAAGATCATGGCTGATCTGATCATGGACTCAGCTCCACTTCCCTATCCGCTCCCCATAACCCTTATCGCTCAAAAATCTGTCTATCTCCGCCATGAATGTATTCAATGACCCAGCCTCCACAGCTCTTTGGGGCAGAGAATTCCATAGATTTACAACCCTCTGAGAGAAGAAATTCCTCCTCATTTCAGTTTTAAATGGGCGGCCCCTTATTCTGAGACAGAAGGCTAGAACCTCCACTTTTTTTGCATGCTTAACGCCCACTTAATGCCAATTTTACTGCTGAAATTACGTATAACGCCCATATATCGCCCATTTTGGCACAAATGGCCGATATATTACTGCCCGCCCACTTTTTTTGGGCGGAATCATCACAATGGGCGAAATCAATGCCCATAATATCGGCCAGCGTTACTTTACGCATGGATTTAATGCTGAGATTCAATATTAACACCCGCCCCCTTTTTTTTATCGTAAAGAGCATATTTACCGACACTAGCGGCCATGAGATCGCCCAGTGTCAATTTCACCACCTCGCACACATATCGCTCACTATATCATTCACCCAAAAAAATGCCCAGAAAAAATGGAACTGACTGGAACTAATCACAGCGTTATGGATGCCATGTTCTAGGTCACATGTTGCATCCTTTAAAAGGCTGCTGTGCTTCAACCTTGGCGGAGTTCGGATGTACTCTGCAGGTCATTGGAGTTGATGTGAACATCTCTAAAAACATCTTGACCATAAGTGACCAATTGGAATTGAATAGGTGTCTTCATCGGGACATTCCTTGTTTGTGACCAATCGGTGGAAAACAGAGAGCTATTGCAATGGAGGCCTGTCCTTTCTCACCCTCTCTTGATGACCAATTACATGCAGCAGACTCAACATCGTCGAAGGAACGCTCCACTGCATTATATGCCCAATGTAAGATGTGACCGACTGATGAGGAGGACCAGACGTTACAACCCCCCCTCTAGGATTTTCCAGAATTACAAACTTCCCCAAGGTGCAAGGAGCAATAGACTGTACGCACATCGCGATGTGGGCACCTTTTCAGGATGCAGAGGTTTTCAGGAAGCGCAAGGGATTCCACTGCCTGAATGTCCAACTGGTTGTTGACCACCAGCAAATTATACTGGTAGTGAATGCTCAATTTCCGGGCAGCATCCATGATGCTCACATTCTGCATGAGAGTACTGTATCTGACTTGTTTAACAATTAGCCACAAGGTCAATGCTGGATGCTTGGTGACAAAGGATATGGGCCTCGCCACCTGGCTGATGACCCCACTGCGTGACACCCACACTGAAGCCGAGAGGCGATACAACGAGAACCACAGAGCAACTCGCAATATCGTGGAGAAAAACCATTGGAGTGCTGAAGCAGCACTTTAGATGCCCAGACCACTCAGGAGGCGAGCAGGTAGCTCAATTCATGCTTGTTATGTCCAGAATAAATCCACAGGACTGTATTGCAAGCTCAAACTGTTGTGACCTTGTTCTCTTTATTCAGACTCCAGAGTGAGGAAGCAGCATGGTGAATCACCTTTTATACCTGCTTGCCCCAGGGTGCACAGGTGACCCTTAGGTCTCCCACAGGTGTGCCCCCTAGTGGCAAGTCTTACATTTTGGTAAGGTTTATATACATACATAACAGTGGTGGTGTGCTTCATGCTGCACAACTTGGCTATCAGGAGGGGACAAGAATTGCCTGATGAGTCTAACAGTCCACCTCACCAGAGAGAGGACGAGGAGGCAGACGCTGACATCGGCCCAGACGAACAGGCTGATGCTGAAGCCATGCCCCCGCTCCCCTGTAGACCGCATGAAAGGGCTCGTGGTGGCATGATACCTGCAAGAGCCTTATATCAGGAGCTCATTAACGATCGCTTTGCCTGAAAGAATGTTGGTGTTATTTACAAGGCTGACACACTGCTGGGTGTGCAGATGATACATCAATGGTGAGCATCACTTTGGTGACAGTTAAAGTTTAAGTTGATTGAAATTAAGTGTCAATATACCCTTTGATAAGGAATCACCAGTGTGTAACAGTGCAGCTATCTGGTCCAATGCGCTACAAGGTTTTGTTAAATAAAAAACATTTAAACCGAACATTAGTCTGAAATCATCAGTATTTCTGTAAAAACCAAACCAACCCCCCCCACCCCCCTGCCCCCCGCTTCTCCTCTCCACATCTACCCCTTCCCCTTCTGACTCCAATCCGCCTGGCCGAGGAGCTTCTCAGGCGATGCTTCACTGGGGGGAGGTGACGGGCGAAACGCTGCTTGGACAGATACGGGAGAGAACGGTCCCGAGGCAAGAACGTGCTCCGAGCCAGAAGCAAGATGTTGCTGCTGGCTCTCGTGTGGTCGGCAATGGGGGTGCGGCACCTTGGGGTGCTGTGTCGCGCTCCAGGACCACTGGGAGCCCTCTGCCACCAGTGTTCCTGGCTACCAGCTCCAGGGCCTCCTCCATCCCTTCCATGTTATATCTTATTTGTTGGACAAAAACTCGGTGCCAACTATGTTCTTGGTACTTAGTAGGCTTTTTGGTGCTGGTAAATCTCCCTCGTGCCTCCCACAACAGCCAAACAAGCACACACCACAGCCACACGCACTTTCAGTCCCTCTCTGCTCCCTCTCTCGCTGTCTCCTCTTCTGCGCATGTCATGATGACACTTGACCTTCTGAATCGCGGGAATCGAGCGTTGCCATGCCGTTGCTAAGGGCGGCCACACTTTATGGCAGAAGGTCAAAAAAATTTGATGCTACCGCCCATTTCATATCGCTCGTGGTAACGGCCATTTTCAAAAATGGAGACTAGGTGCTTTGAGAATGGGCAAGAAGCCGGTGATCTTAAAACCCTTTTTTACAGCCCATGCCGGAAATAACGCCCATTTTTGGGCGATAAGCACAAAAGTGGAGGTTGTAGCCCTATGTCCCCTAGTTTTAGTTTCCCCTGTGAGTGAAAATATCCTCTCTGCATCCACCTTGTCGAACCCCCTCATTATCTTATATATTTCGATAAGATCACCTCTCATTCTTCTGAACTCCAATGCGTATAGGCCCAACCTACTCAACCCCTTCATCTCCGGAATCAACCTTGTAAACCTTCTCTGAACAGCCTCCAATGCAAGTATATCCTTCCTTAAATACGGAGACCAAAACTGTACACTGTACTCTAGGTGTGGCCTCACCAATACCCTATACAGTTGTAGCAGGACATCTTTGCTTTTATATTTTATCTCCCTTGCAATAAAAGCCAACATTCCATTTGCCTTCCTGATTACTTGCTGTACCTGCATACTAACTTTTTGTGTTTCATGCACAAGGAACCCCAGGTCCCTCTGTACTGCAGCACTTTGCAATTTTTCTCCATTTAAATTATAATTTGCTTTTCTATTTTTTCTGCCAAAGTGGATAACCTCATATTTTCCCACATTATACTCCATCTGCCAAATTTTTGCCCACTCACTTAGCCTGTCTATATCCCTTTGCAGATGTAGTGTGTCCTCCTCACAATTTGCTTTCCCACCCATCTTTGTATCATCAACAAACTTGGCGACATTACACTCGGTCCTTTCATACAAGTCATTAATATAGATTGTAAATAGTTGAGGCCCCAGCACCGATCCCTGCGGCACCCCACTCACCACTGTTTGCTAACCGGAAAATGACCCCTTTATCCCGACTCTTTGTTTTTTGTTAGTTAGCCAATCCTCTATCCATGCTAATATATTACCCCCAACCCCGTGAGCTTTTATCTTGTACAGTAACCTTTTATGTGGCACCTTATCGAATGCCTTCTGGAAATTCAAATACACCACATCCACGAGTTCCCCTTTATCCACCCTGCTCATTACATCCTCAAAGAACTCCAGCAACTTTGCCAAGCATGATTTCCCTTTCATAAAACCATGCTGACTCTGCTTGATTGAATTATGCTTTTCCAAATGTCTCACTACTGCTTCCTTAATAATGGACTCCAGCATTTTACCAATGACAGTGTTAAGCTAACTGGTTTATACTTTCCTGGTTTTTGTCCCCCTCCTTTTTTAAGAACATTTGCGATTTTCAAATCCTCTGGGACCGCCCCAGAATCCAGGGAATTTTGGTAGATTACAACCAATGCATCCATTATCTCTGCAGTCACTTCTCTTAAGACCCTACAATGTAAGCCATCAGGTCCAGAGGACTCGTAGAAACATAGAAAATAGGTGCAGGAGTCGGCCATTCAGCTCTTTGAGCCTGCACCACTATTCAATAAGATCATGGCTGATCATTCCCTCAGTACCCCTTTCCTGCTTTCTCTCCATACCCCTTGATCCCTATAGCTGTAAGGGCCATATCTAACTCCCTTTTGAATATATCCAATGAACTGGCACCAACAACTCTCTGCGGCAGGGAATTCTCTCTGAGTGAAGAAGTTTCTCCTCATCTCAGTCCTAAATGGCCTACCCCTTATCCTAAGACTGAGTCGCCTGGTTCTGGACTTCCTCAACATCGGGAACATTCTTCCCGCATCTAACCTGTCCAGTCCTGTCAGAATCTTATACATTTCTATGAGATCCCCTCTCATCCTTCTAAACTCCAGTGTATAAAAGCCCAGTTGATCCAGTCTCTCCTCATATGTCAGTCCAGCCATCCCTGGAATCAGTCTGGTGAACCTTCGCTGCACACCTTCAATAGCAAGAATGTCCTTCCTCAGATTAGGAGACCTAAACTGAACACAATATTCCAGGTGAGGTCTCACCAAGGCCTTGTACAACTGCAGCAAGACCTCCCTGCTCTTATACTCAAATTCCCTATTTATGAAGGCCAACATACCATTTGCCTTCTTCACCGCCTGCTGTACCTGCATGCCAACTTTCAATGACTGATGAACCATGACACCCAGGTCTTGTTGCACCTCCCCTTTTCCAAATCTGCCACCATTCAGATAATATTCTGCCTTCGTGTTTTTTCCCCCAAAGTGGATAACCTCACATTTATCCACATTATACTGCATCTGCCATGCATTTGCCCACTCACCTAACCTGTCCAAGTCACCCTGCAGCCTCTTAGCGTCCTCCTCACAGCTCTCACCACCACCCAGTTTAGTGTCATCTGCAAACTTGGAGATATTACACTCAATTCCTTCATCTAAATCATGAATGTATATTGTAAAGAGCTGGGGTCCCAGCACTGAGCCCTGCGGCACCCCACGAGTCACTGCCTGCCATTCTGAAAAGGACACGTTTATCCCGACTCTCTGCTTCCTGTCTGCCAACCTGTTCTCTATCCACGTCAGTACATTACCCCCTATACCATGTGCTTTGATTTTGCACACCAATCTCTTGTGTGGGACCTTGTCAAAAGCCTTTTGAAAGTCCAAATACACCACATCCACTGGTTCTCGCTTGTCCACTCTGCTAGTTACATTCTCAAAAAATTCCAGAAGATTCGTCAAGTATTATTTCCCTTTCATAAATCCATGCTGGCTTGGACCGATCCTGTCACTGCTTTCCAAATGCGCTGCTATTTCATCCTTAATGATTGATTCCAACATTTTCCCCACTACTGATGTCAGGCTAACCGGTCTATAATTACCCATTTTCTCTCTTGTTCCTTTTTTAAAAAGTGGTGTTGCATTCGCTACCCTCCAGTCCATAGGAACTGATCCGGAGTCGATAGACTGTTGGAAAATGAAAAGGATGCAGACTATCAGGCTTCGGGGATTTATCGGCCTTCAATCCCATCAATTTTCCGAACACAATTTCACGTCTAATAAGGATATCCTTCAGTTCCACGTTCTCATTAGACCCTCGGTCCCCTAGTACATCCGGAAGGTTATTTGTGTCTTCCTTCGTGTCCGCCTTTAGTCCCATTATTTTACCAAGTACTACTTCATTAGTGATTGTGATTGTATTAAGTTCCTCCCTCCCTATAGCCCCTTGATTATCCACCATTGGGATAATTTAGTGTCTTCTACCGTGAAGACCGATACAAAATATTTGTTCAACGTCTCTGCCATTTCCCTGTTCTCCATTATTAATTTCCCAGTCTCATCCTCTCGGGGACCAACATTTACTTTAGCCACTCTTTTCCTTTTTATGTACCTGTAGAAACTCTTACTATCTGTTTTTATATTTCGTGCTAGTTTACTTTCATAATCTATTTTCCCTCTCTTTATCATTATTTTGGTCGTTCTTTGCTGGTTTTTTAAAATTTCCCAATCCTCTGGCCTCCCACTAGTCTTGGCCACATTGTATGCCCTTGTTTTCAATTTGATACAATCCCTTATTTCGTTAGTTAGCCACGGATGGTTATCCCTTCTCCTACAGTCTTTCCTCCTCATTGGGATATATTTTTGTTGCGAGTTATGAAATATCTCCTTAAATGTCTGCCACTGTTCATCAACCATCCCGTACTTTAATCTATTTTCCCAGTCCACTTTAGCCAACTCTGTCCTCATACATTTGTAGTCTCTTTTATTTAAGCTTAGAACACTGGTTTGAGATCCAACTTTCCCACCGTCCAACTGAATTTGAATTTAAACCATGTTATGATCACTCATTCCTAGAGGAGATATTAGGGCAGGTGGTCAAAGAGGTAGGTTTTAAAGGAGCGTCTTGAGGGAGGAAAGAGAGGTAGAGAGGTGGAGAGGTTTAGCAGGGAATTCCAGAGCTTAGGGCCTAGACAACGGAAGGCACGGCCATCAATGGTTGAGCGATAATAATCAGCAATGCTCAAGAAGGAAGAATTAGAGGAGCGCAGACATCTTGGGGGTTCACCCTGGTTTTTACTTTTTGGACAAAGCAGTTAATGTTATATAAATTTTATTCACCAAAATGTAAGTCTTGGCCTAACAGCGCTAAGAACTACATAGAACTATGTTGCATTATTATATCTTAGCACAAAAGAACTTCATAAAAAGCAGCTCTTCCTGTGATAGGTTCTCCAATTTTGTTTATTTGTTGTAACTTTTGCAGTCAAGAGCAGAGAGGAAATTGGCCACTTTGGCTCCCAGCATCATGCCAAGCCATTTCTCCTGGGGCATCACCATTTTGATGGCATCAAAGTGCAGGAGAGTGCTGGAAGGACATTTAAGTTACAATTAAAATATTCTGCTCCCTTACACAGAATACATCTGTCAGTGCAGTGGTGCACAGAAATATTACTAATATCTCTGCTTGTGCCAACATTCACAGGAAATGCACTTGATTAGAGCTATGCTGCATGTACAACTTCAGCATGTCTTGGAGGATGCAGATTCTATGTTGTGCAGTGTATTTCTTATCTCAGGTAGGACATTAGGGAAGGTGGTAAGCAGGGCAAAGGCTGTAAAGTGCTTTGCGACGTCCTGAGGTTGTGAAAGATGTTATATAAATGCAAGTCTTTCTTTTTGGATACGGAGAGGGAAATTCAAAGAAGAAGTGACCCCACAGCCACTTTGCATGCTTTTCAGTGGCCAATAGTGGCATTAGCTCTAACCTGGGAGCAGATTGTAGGGCCTCATTCTCAATCAGGGAAGGATACAAGCAAACCTTCGGCAGCAGGAAAAAAATGCCCTTCTAAGAAATGAGAAGACTGTAAATATTTGGCTTTATTATTAAGTTCTGAGTCAGTCTGCATATCTGTTGAAAAGGAAAGTATAGATAGAAGACATGTGAGGGTTGACATAAGGGATCAGTTATTGTGAGAGGCATTTTATCAGTCACCTTTAACCTGAGGGAGCAAAAAAAAGAGTGACGCATACCTGCTTCCTAACAAAACAGAAGACAGCAAACCGCCCATGGGGGAGTTGGTCTTTTGTTTTGAGCTCAGCTTTACGGAACAAGGGAAAAGGAGAAGCTGAAAATGAAGTAACCTGATCAGAGGTTCACTCAGATATGCGGTGATTGAACTAGAGAAACTATCTCCACATTGAAGCAAAGGGGGAGGAGAACCATCTATTAATTGACTAATATCTTTTACTACTTTGCTGTCTTTAATTATCACAAGGCTGTCAGCTGCCAGCAAGTATACTGTTTCTTGAATACAATCAGCACGTTTTATGAAGAGTTGAAGTATCCTCTTTCCAAGCACTCTTTAACAAACATATCCCATCGCACATCCTTGAAAAACAATTCCAAAGCATCACATCAAATTCTTATAGAATCTGGAGCATTCTTGGAGGATACTAAGCAAAATACAAGCAAATCTTGTTATGGGGCTTTTCATGTCACAAATTAAAAAGGATAATTTCAGATATTGTGGCACTATTGTTGGTATCACTAACTCAGAATTAGCCAGAAGTGATCTACGTATATTAAGCAAGTCAGTAAATGTATTGTAACATAAAACTGGGCTCAGTGGTGGGGGATGAAGAGGGTAAATTATTGTGCTTCCTTTGGTAAGGGAGACTGGTATGAGGAAAATAAACACTTTCCCATTTCTTTGATCCAGATCTTTAAATAGAAAGCAAATAGTTTTTAATTTCATTGGGGCCAAAATTGCCCCTTCCAATAAGGCCTCTGATTGCCGACTCTCCGTGGAGGGACTGCCATTTTAGAAATTGCCATTCCTCAGGATCGGAGCAGTGTCTGGGACCACTCCGCCCATTTTCCTGCCGCGCCCTGCACGCGCCAACCCCTCTGGCAGGGACACCCTCGCGAAATTGCCCCTTACCTGAAATTGCCCCGGAGTTGCGTCCCCGTCACTGGCTGGTGCCCCCAACAGCTTTTGCTGTTGCTGCAATCTGTGTTAACTGGTGGCAGTGTCGCCTTTAATGAGGAGGGTGCACTGCCGCGGACGCCATGTTTTTTTTTGTCGGCCGACAACCATGTCGGCCCGACAATTATACCCTTGGTTTCGGCCAGGCTGCCAACAGGCAACCTGGCATCCCCTCTTGGGTGCCAGGCCACTGGCCTGGACAAAATACTCCCTGGTAGCCCAGTGGACCCAACTAAACTGAATGCAGAGTTTGCAGCGGCCCGCCCCTTTACCAGCGTGATGACATCATCAGCGCGGCGCTGATGACTGACAGCTGCTGATATTCGGTCCTGCCGACACTTCCACCCCACTAGTGACGGCTACTCCGCTCCGTTCTCACTTCCGCCCCCATTCTGATCCACTTTTGCTCCGCAGGACAAAAAACCCTGAGGAGCTGCGGCAGCCAGATCACTTCAAAAATGGTAAGTGCATCCCATTTCCGGCGTTGAAGTGTGAGAACTGCATCAAAAAGGTCCGTCACACAGACACTGTGATGGTCCAGTGGGTACATGCATCATGTTGTGTGGCACTGAGCCTTGCACACCAAGGAAGTCCCAGGATTCATCACTGGGCTACACTAAGTAAATCTATATCATTTGGCACAGCAGCAAACACTACTTCTGCATGAGAAGGCAAGAAAATTGGAAGGAAAAAAATTGAAAGATCTTACTCTGTAGCAGATATGCTGTGTACTGCTGTGCAGGCTTTCCTTGCTGGTCATAATGGATAGGTTGCAGGAAGGTTTTCAGACAAAGCTATTCCGATCTCAAAATCCTTGAATATAGTGAGAATAGTACAATCAACACTGACACAATAATGTGAAGACCTACTAACATGAAGAAAATATAACATTAAGGGCCGGATTTTCAGCTTTCGGTGTTTTTCAGCGAAAACAGTAGCGATATGTGAAACTTACCGTTTTCACTGCGCTCTAATTTTTAGCCCAAACTTTCGGCCTTTACGTATGTGCCATCGGTAAGGGAGGCGTTGCGCAAGCATTCGCGGTGCAAACCGTAAGTTTCGGCAACTTTAGTCCGGGGCCGGGAGCGCTGCAAGAGAGGCATAAAAACACACAAAAAATTCCAAAATACATTCCAGAAACATTTACAAGACCCTTATCTATCGAATCGCTGCAAAAAAATTTTAAAAATAAAAACTTTAACTTACCTTTTTTGCAGGTTTTCTGACTTACCGCTGCCAACAGGGCTGCACCGACAGGTTTGACCTGTCGCTATTCTGGGCGCAGTGTACAGGTCGGGAGAGAGCCGAAACTCAGATGCAAACACAATCTGAGTCGTTGCATCTCATTGTACTTGGAAGCGCCGCCGCATACAGGCACCGAGGATCCCGCCCGGGCTTTGCGACCGAGTTTTCGCTGTGGAGATTCAAATCGCAGCAAAAACCCGGTCACAAACCTCTCGAAAATCCAGCCCGAGGATGCAGCAATTCAATGATGATTGTTTTGCAATGTACACGGACAATGAAACCCATCAACAATTTATCAGGAACAGCTATACCAGCAGAGTATGTACAAATATAACTGGTCCTCCTTCACAGAATCCAGAGTGAAGGAACAGATTTTATTGAAGTTTGCAATGCCCGAGGCTTTTCCTTTGGACTTTCAAAGAATGGAATCATACCCAATGTCTAGCAAGGACTGAAATGGCAGCCTTACCTATTGACATTGACATGTGTGCCTGATAAAGACCTGAGGCTATGTAGTTAATTAGCAAGTGGTATTGTGCCAGTGAGTGATCTGATGCTGATGCTGCCTGGGAGTAAGCAGAATGGTGCAGGTCAGTGTATTATCGAAACACTTGCAATTGAATAAAAACTTTAGCATTTTAACGAATTTGATCCTGTTCTCTTTTTTCCATTGTCAGTATTGACAAGGTTCCTTCCCATCACATTAGTATCTTGGTATTGTATTATGACTGTAAATGGTACTGTCATAGGGTGGGGTTTGATTATAACAACAGAAATATTGGAAGTGCCATCAGGTCAGTCAACATCTGAAAGAGAAACATAAGGTAACAGTTTCGATGGGAAGTGGTCAGGTCAGGCATTTCACTCTTGTTATAGGATTGACCATAACAAAAGCAGAGGGGAGGATAACAGGTAGAGGTTCACAGTTCATATATGCTACTTTCATAAAGTTGCCATTTTTGTTCTTATTTCAGATTTGTGTTTTTTCTCTGCACACATGCTTTCAGAGTTGATGCTGACTGACTAAAATATTTTTTAATCTTTTCAACTCATCTTCATGAGGTCCCAGCTAGGAAAGCAGAAAGCTTCATTCAGAATCCAGTGTTACGGCTCCAGTTGTTCATTATGGAGAATTAATAAATGCTTTCATCCTTTCCTTGATAATCGTTTTTGCTCAATGTCATAACTGCTCAGTCTAATTGATTGGAGCCCCTTTATTGTTTTATTGAGCTCCTGAGGCAGCACAAAGCTATACATCAGTTCAGTTGCACAAATGGCTTTCAGGTGAGTCCTCTTGAGAGCATTTCAGTTGTTAGTTCAAGAAAATGATAAGACTAGCAGAATCCCCATCTCGGAGACAATGGCCGGATGTTAAATCAATACTGAAGAGACAGATGGTCTTCCTCTCCTTTGGAGTAATACATATAAGTTATTGAAATGTCTTGAAACTAAGTACCACATTAATGCCACTAGATACCCTTATTATCCGTGGCATATGGAAACACAAAACCAGCCTCTCGCATTGCATAGGGTTGAGCAAGATGTGTATATCAGTTTGGTGTCACCCATTTAAGATCAGTAGACTCCAGGAAAGGTTGACTACTTTCATCACACCAAAACATAATTTATCCATAAAGATATTTGGGGGGAAAGTATGTATAAAGGCATGTACATCTCAGAAATAAGACAAGTACTGTTATTTATTTATTTTTATTTCTTTACTTCCTTATGTGAGAATAGCCTTTGTTTATTTACTGCCTAATTTTTCCTCCCTCACAATAGGGCAGCACCTCGCTTTGTGGGGTCAATTACTGGAGCAAGCACATGCTATCCCATCCCCTTGCTCACTGCACTATACTGTACTACTGGGCAGTTACAACACTTTTGTCACCGCTACATTAGAATTTTCATGCCTTTAGCTTTGTGAAATTGACATTAAAAATACCTGTATAAATCAACTAAGCTCCACCTCAATAAAACTGCGTTTCCCCAGTGAGTCTCAGCCCAGTGGGTGGATCAACACTGAAGTGGAACTTTGCCAGCTCCAGTGTCATAGATGAAACCTGCACACTCAGTTTGTCACAAACGTATGTCATTGCTCCTCAGCCTCCATGCCCTCCTCCATAGGCTGGTAGATTTATGGCAGTCGTTGTGCGAGTGTGTATATCTGCTTGAAGCAGGTGGCACATTCTGGTGCTTTCTGAAATCCAGAACATCTCTGTACGCTGTACATACAAGTGATGTCATTGCCAAGATTTCCATGTTTCAGAGGAAATCAGAATTTCACTGATGAGAGTAAACATAACTTTAAAATCCAAATGGAGCTATTGCATGCAACAGGATCTTATTGTCACTGACACCTTCATGGGAATTCTACTCACTTTTAATACAGTTTTAAACTGCACACTTTGAATTGATGCAAATGGGCTTTCAGTTTCACAGCAATGTTGTATGACTGCAGCCAAACCATCCTGAGTTTGAGATTTGACTTCAGGTGAGAGAACACCTTTAGCAAGTGAAATCACATCACTTCAGCGTCACAACAACTGTAGTATAATTGCAACTGGTCCAAAGGCAACTTTTAAAAAAATTACAAATTTAAGCACTGATTAAATTCTGCTTTCTCTTGAAGGCAAGTTGGCCAGTGCAAGCTGGTCTTATTCTCTCATTGTACCTGCAGTCTAACTGCAATATGATTGTGAATGGTACAGTAACTGTATAGAATTTTGACAAGTGTGTTGAATAAAACATCATGCACTAAGCTTCAGCAAAAAAATCTCTCTTTTTGATTTTATGCACACTGTACTATAAAACTATTGAAAGCAGACGGATCAGCATCCATTTCTCACGTTTGAAACAAGAAGGGCTATCGGGTATACAGACTTGACCTGGCTATTGTAATTATACTTAAAACTATAAGAAAGTAGTGACTTGTGAAAAGGAATTCTGGCTTAGAATTAATCTTTTATTGCTGTGAAATTCAGCTAAGTAGCCAAACTGAAAGAGAAAATGAAACATGAAGAACAGTTCTTAAGATAGAAACATAGAAAATAGGTGCAGGAGTAGGCCATTCGGCCCTTCTAGCCTGCACCGCCATTCAATGAGTTCATGGCTGAACATTCAACTTCAGTACCCCATTCCTGCTTTCTCGCCATACCCCTTGATCCCCCTAGTAGTAAGGACCTCATCTAACTCCTTTTTGAATATATTTAGTGAATTGGCCTCAACAACTTTCTGTGGTAGAGAATTCCACAGGTTCACCACTCTCTGGGTGAAGAAGTTCCTCCGCATCTCGGTCCTAAATGGCTTACCCCTTATCCTTAGACTGTGACCTCTGGTTCTGGACTTCCCCAACATTGGGAACATTCTTCCTGCATCTAACCTGTCTAACCCCGTCAGAATTTTAAATGTTTCTATGAGGTCCCCTCTCATTCTTCTGAACTCCAGTGAATACAAGCCCAGTTGATCCAGTCTTTCTTGATAGGTCAGTCCCGCCATCCCGGGAATCAGTCTGGTGAACCTTCGCTTTTTATTTTGAGGCTATGCGCTCAACTGCTTGTCAATAGAGGTTAATCAATTTAAAGCAAAGAATTTGATTACTATAGTAATTTTACAAAACAGTTTAATTTACTGGATGATATTATCTGGTAAATTGCTGTAAAAAGAAGAAAGGAAAGGTAGCAGTGAAAATAATACAAGGACAATCAGAAAGGAGATTGGAGTCGGGCAGGTTGAATGCCATTTTTGGCTACACTATTAATTACTGAGTTACTTAAGAGCAAAAGATGATTTTTCGTTAGTTCCAAAATCTGTTAGTCTGGACAGGCTGTCTCATAAAAACATAGAAAATAGGTGCAGGAGTAGGCCATTCGGCCCTTCGAGCCTGCACCACCATTCAATAAGATCATGATTGATCATTCATCTCAGTACCCCTTTCCTGCTTTCTCTCCATACCCCTTGATCCCTTTAGCCATAAGGGCCATATCTAACTCCCTCTTGAATATATCTAACAAACTGGCATCAACAACTCTTTGTGGTAGAGAATTCCACAGGTTCACAACTCTCTGAGTGAAGAAGTTTCTCCTCATCTTGGTCCTAAATGGCTTACCCCTTATCCTTAGACTGTGACCCCTGGTTCTGGATTTCCCCAACATCGGGAACATTCTTCCTGCATCTAACCTGTCCAGTCCCATCAGAATTTTATATGTGTTCTATAAGATCCCCTCTCATTCTTCTAAACTCCAGTGAATACAGGCCCAGTCGATCCAGTCTTTCTTCATATGTCAGTCCTGCCATCCCGGAAATCAGTCTAGTGAACCTTTGCTGCACTCCCTCAATAGCAAGAATGTCCTTCCTCAGATTAGGAGACCAAAACTGAACACAATATTCCAGGTGAGGCCTCACCAAGGCCCTGTACAACTGCAGTAAGACCTTCCTGCTCCGAAACTTAAATCCCCTCGCTATGAAGGCCAACATGCCATTTGCCTTCTTCACCGCCTGCTGTACCTACATGCCAGCTTTCAATGACTGATGTACCATGACACCCAGGTCTCGTTGCATCTCCCCTTTTCCTAATCTGCCGCCATTCAGATAATATTCTGCCTTCACGTTTTTGCCACCTAAGTGGATAACCTCACATTTATCCACATTATACTGCATCTACCATGCATTTGCCCACTCACCTAACCTGTCCAAGTCACACTGCAGCTTCTTAGCATCCTCCTCACAGCTCACACCGCCACCCAGCTTAGTGTCATCTGCAAACTTGGAGATATTACACTCAATTCCTTAATCTAAATCATTGATGTATATTGTAAATAGCCGGGGTCCCAGCACTGAGTCCTGCGGCACCCCACTAGTCATTAGGACCCCATTACTGCAGCACTTGAGCTATGAATTTAATTGATTTATTGATGCTACTAAGCACTATTATTTGCACCAATGATCACAATACTCCACTCACTGCTTCTTTGACTTTCAAGGAAGAGTTCCTTTGGCACCAGGTTTGAAGAGGAACCCGGTTTCAGAAAATGAATGTTACTATCTTCATTTTCCTAACCCGGCGTGTTAAATAATTTTCTCTGTGGCTTTTACAGCTAAGGCAAATATAAGTTGAAAAAAAAATGATCTGCTTAGGTCTAGTTTTCCAGTCTGTGCCATAATAGTGCAGACTTGTCCTACAGACATGTGTAATACAAGTACAAGTATTCCTTGTGTAGTGTTGAGCAACTCTTCGCATACATTGCAATACTCAATTTGTACTCATTCACTGAAAGCAGAGAGCTAGGCCTGCCTGTAGAATTGATGAAGAACATGAGAGCATTTACTGGTAAATAACTAACAGCATTTTCAAGGATATAATGATAAAATGAAGAAGACAGTAGAAAACATTTTTTAAATGAGAAGCATAGTAAAATAATAACACTGCGGCAATTGCATAACGAACTGGGCCTCGGACTGTGAATGCAAACACAACTGAAATTTTCAGATAATAATTGGACAGAATCTTCATTCAAGAGAGAGTAGAGTGAAGGGCTTGTGTTCTGAAAATGGGATCAAGGAAAAAATGACCCGAGTGGATCCTGCATCAAGTCCCTTAAACAACAGACAGATACGCTACCTGTACTTGTACCTACCCCATCTTCCTCTGTTTCTAGACAGGAATCAACATTGTGATGTAAAATTAAGAGATCCACATAGCACACAGGTTTCAGTCAGATGCCATCAACGAATCTGCCTGACTTCATTACAAGGAAAACTAATTATAGGGACATAGGAACAAGAGTAGACCATTCAGCCCCTTGAGTCTGTTCCGCCATTCAATGAGATGATGGCTGATCTGTGACCTAACTCTATATACCTGCCTTTGCCCCATATCTCTTCATATCTTTGGTTAACAAAAATCTGTCAATCTCAGATTTAAAATTAACAATTGATTTAGCATCAATTGCCGTTTGTGAAAGAAAGTTCCAAACTTCTACCACCCTTTGGCTGGAATCTTGCTGGCGCTCAGATGTAAGATTTCTAAATCTCTGACATTAAATTGACAGCAAGACCGATTCTTTTAAAATAATTTGGAATTGTTTATTGCTAGCAATTTGGAATCGTTTATTGCTAGCAATCTTTGTGTTCAGGTTAGTATACCCTTTAAGTCCATTGTTTCTCAGAAAGCCTCAGAATTGGGTCTTGGTTCCAGGGCCGTTCCTGATTGGCTTTTCCTCATACATGTGTCTGTCTGGAGGGCCGGTGCCATTCCTTGATTAAGTTAATGACTTTCCAAATAATACCTTTTCTAGTTTGGTGAGTTTCAAAGCCATGCGTCCTTTGTTCCTATGGCTGTGCCCAGCTAGAGAAAACATGGACTTGAGGAAGTTATCCATTTTGTCTCTTTCAAAACTGCAGCATTTCCATATAATCTACACTTTTAACATTTATATATATACAGAATCAATTTTATCATTACTAAACATTTTTTTTCTTACACAGAGGGCGGGTTTGGAGGCGGGTTCGCTGTCAAGATCTAAAATATTGACAGCGGGGCAGTATCGCGGTTTGAACCCGCCTCGTTAATTTCCCAAGTGCCTGTGGTCTGTAGACCTGGCACTAAGGGGCAGGTCAGGCAATTGAGATACTTAAGAAGCTGTTTAATGGTACCTAAGCGGCATTTTTCTAGGTCCTAATGATTTTTAAAACTTTTTCTTAAGGTTCACATCCCTCGGGGTTCATGTCAGGTTAGTGTGGCAGGTTCTCAGTGACTCTCCATTGATGTGAATGGTTGACAGCTGCAAAAGTGGTATAAAAGCTACCATTTCACAGCTGTTCAATTTCCAATCTTAGCTTTCAGGATTTGGAACTGATTTTTCAGCTTTATGGAGGTTTGAAGTGTTTGGAGTGGACTCTCTATCCAGTATCACCTCCTTGGAGCAACCTCTCACCATTGACAGATCGCTTCTGTCATCTCACCTTCAGCTGCCAGCTATTCCATCAGCATTGGTGCCCTTGAAAAAATCTCACCTTGGTCCTCAGAATCCACCATCATCAGCCCCAACACCAGTATCACCAGGCATACCAGCATCACCAGGCACACCAGCATCACCAGGCACACCAGCATCACCAGGCACATCAGCACCACCAGGCACACCAGCATCACCAGGCACACCAGCATCACCAGGCACACTAGCATCACCAGGCATACCAGCATCACCAGGCATACCAGCATCACCAGGCACACCAGCATCACCAGGCACACTAGCATCACCAGGCACACTAGCATCACCAGGCACACCAGCATCACCAGACACACCAGCATCACCAGGCACATCAGCACCACCAGGCACACCAACATCACCAGGCACACCAGTATCACCAGACATACCAGCATCACCAGACATACCAGCATCACCAGGCACACCAGCATCACCAGGCACACCAGCATCACCAGGCACACCAGCAGCACTAATAACAGCACTAACCTTCTCCGCAATCAACTGATGTTGCACAGGGCACAGGGCATCAGCACCCGAGCACATTCTGCCAGGGATGGCCTCACCATGGCCACATTTGCTTCACTTGACGCTGTACACTTTAGCTGCCACATGATGCACCAGGTTGGCACCACCCCACACCAACAACATAAAGCATCCCTACAATGCCCAAGCCATTCCTTTCACATTCATCACCATTGGTGGGGGTCGGGGTGGGGGACACACGGTTATGTCTCACCATTCTCTGCAACTCACTAAGCCACTTCCAAAGGTGCACACAGATCTGTCCAAGAAGGCAAAGTGTTGAAAATAAAGATTTAAATGTTTAACAGCACATTAACAGAATCCTTACAAGAACATTGGTGATATCACCCAAGTGCCTGCCCTTGTGTGTTAGTTGGTATGATTGGACAAGGATCGGGGTGAGTATGAGGGGTGGCGAATGAGATGGGGAGTGATAATGTAGATAGGGAGGGGTGGGTGGAGGTGCAAGGTAAGTTGGTGTGAGTAAGGATCTGCAGGAGTAGGGTAGGGAAGGCGAAGTGGTGGGGATGTGATGAGTGGCACAGCAGGATGAGGTTGAGTGTGGATTTGCAGTACTGTTTTGTGATCATTGAAAGGTTTGCATCACTGCAGACAGCTCTTCCTGACGACATCCCTGCCTGTGCCCCCCCCCCCCCCCTGTACAATGTGCAACCAGGCTACATTGGTGTCCTGGAGAGGTCTCTTCTGCCCATATGGAGAGAGTCATGAGCAAGTCCAGATGCAGCCATGCACCTTTGTGCAGTGCTTGTCTGTGTTTGCAGCACCTCAATGCTGCAGAACACTGACAGCACAACTGTCAAAATGAATGTGGCCATAGTCCCTTTAAGGAAACCGGCTGATGACACATCATCAGATGATGTCATCAGACCCAGTTCCTTTTAATTGGCTGGGAACCTTGCAGGGTGGGCTTCTAAAGCCCCAATAACGGAAAACCATGACGGAAGCCAGGATCGACACAGCTGCAGGGTTGGGACTCACTAAGGTCGCCCGCCCTGGACACGCCGATGTTGGTAAAATCCAGCTCTTTATGTGTAACAGTGTTTCCTAATTTCACTCCTGAAAAGTCTGTCTCTAATCCTATACCCCCTAGTCATCAACTCCCAAATAGTTTCTCTCTTCTACTCTATCTGTTCCCTTTAATATCGTGAAAACTTCGATCAAATCACCCCTTAACCTTTTAAATTCAAGGGAATACAACCCTAATTTGTGTAATCTCTCCTCATAATTTAACCCTTGAAGTCTGGGTATCATTCTGGTAAACTTACGCAGCACTCACTCTCTCCAAATCTGATATATCCTTCCGAAGGTGTGTTGCCCAGAACTGCTTTCAATACTCCAGGGGCAGGATTTTTGGCCAATTTGCGCTTCGGTTAGTGCCCCGGTGGGGTGTTAAATGCTGCTTTTGGGCGTTATGCCGGGTGTACAGGAATTAGCGCCCGGCCGTAAGAGTTGGCTATTGATTTGTGCTGGCGCAAATACTTACTACCCGCTCTCCATTTTCAGTGTGATTATGAAGTCAATTGTCGTGCAAGGCTGCACTAGTGCCCCGGATGGAACTTTCGGCCTATAAGTCTCATTTAACGCCCACCCCAAGAAACGCCTGAAAAAACCAGGCAGTCCCAGGGTGCAGCAGGTGCTATTGGCGTCATATTTGAAGGGAGGCTGGAGGATCTTATATCGCAGTTGTCAGTGACTGCTATGGTTGCGTGCAGAGCACTGCGTGAGGATCTGAGTAGCAAACAGCACTTTTATGTGCCATGACACTTTGCTTACAAGGTCAGTGAGAGATTTCAGTGGGGGCAATACTAATTCTCCAGCGTATCATGCTGGTTGCTATTGGCAGATGGCTTCACGCTGGAAGAAGGGTTCATGGCCATGTTGGGCCACGGATTCAAAGAGGTTGCAGACATATGGAGAGGTGGCCTTATCCCCCAGGGTTTACAGGCTACATCGCTCATACCCTCACATCTCTGAGGCGCAGTGTGTTAGAAGGCTGCGCTTCCGAAAAATGAGATATGACAGCTCATACAGGCAGACCTACTGCCTACCAGTAGCAACAGGACCCCGCTGCCCATCCAGGTGACAGTGGCGATGGCCTTCTATGCCTCCGGCTCCTTCCAGGCAGCAGCAGGGGACATATGCAGCATCTCACAGCATGCTGCACATTGCTGCATTCGGCGGGGGGGGGGGGGGTTACAAGGGTACGCTCACAGAATGGACTTCATAAAGTTCCCAATGAGCAGGGACAGCCAGAATGTGAGGGCTTTAGGGTTTGGAAGAATTGTTGGCTTCCCCAAGGTTCAAGGAGCCATTGGCTACATACACGTCGCATTGTGAGCACCATTACACAAAGCAGAGGTCATCAGAAACCAAACGTGATACCAGTCCCTAAACGAACATCTGGTCTGCGACCATACGCAGCGCATCCTCACAGTGAATGCCCGCTATCCAGGAAGTGCACATGATGCTTTCATTTTGCATGAGAGCAGTGTATCACAAATGTTTCAGCAACAAAGACAAGGGCAGGGCTGGCTGATCGGGGACGAAGGTTATGGCCTGGCCACCTGGCTCATGATCCTCCTCCGGAACCCCACCACAGAAGCCAAGCAGCATTACAATGACAGCCATGCAGCCACCCGGAACCTCATCGAACAGACAATTAGCGTGCTGAAGCAGCGCTTCCAAAGCCTGAACCAGAGGGAGCCTTCAATATTCTCCTCAACAGGTCTCCGAATTCATTGTGGTGTGCTCCATGCTACACAACTTAGCCATCATGAGGGTCCAGGCAATGCCAGTGGGGATTGCAGGACTACCTCAGGAGGAGGATGAGGAAGACAAGCCTGGCGAGGAACCCATTGCGGATCCACCACAACCACAGGGGAGGCAGCATGGAGACGCTGCCGCAGCAAGAGCTTTACGTCGCCAGCTCATCATTGACCAGTTTGCTTGAATGGGGAAGGTGGGGTTGCAGCTTTGACTCGTAACTCCGTGCCACCATGACGGCTCATCTACACTGAATTCCTCAATGAGACACAAGACGTCAATGGCAAAGGTGCAAGAAACATTTTAATGAACATCAATAATGAACAATGCCCCCCCCCACCCCCCTCACAACCCAAAACGATACAATCATAAAACCAAAACTAAACAAACACATTATTGCTTCCTGCAGCAAACTAACCCATTCCTTAAGATACAAATATTTACAATTCCACATAAACTCAAACTTGTGCCAGGCCTTAATGGCTCCGAGACACACTTTCTCCCCCCGCCCCCTTCCCTTGGCCTGGAAGGCCCGGCTATGGACTGCTGCACCTCATTATCGGCGGGCGCAGTCACTGGTGGCTGGGGTGTCAACGATGTATGGTGCATGATTGGCGCGTCAGTGGTGGAAGCCAGAATGCTGTCATCCTGAGGAAGGACAGCACCTTCCATTTCCTGGGAGCAACTGAGTCTCTGACAGGGCTGGGCCTCAGCATTTGGAGCACGATGTGTCTCCATAATTTTCTGGTCTGCTACGACACCGTCCCTACCCCGTTGGACAGAGGGGAACACAGAGAGGATGGCAGCAGGCATCGAATGCATTACATCACCAAGCGGAAGCATAGCTTGTGCCTGTGATTCGTGCGATGCTGCGACATGATCAAGGGCAGACGCCACACACTCTGGAACGCCACTGTACCTGCTGAAGGCCACCAGCATCTGTGTGCGGGCAATGATGGCCTCGCTGGAGTCCTGAGTTGCATTGACAATCCATGACGCTGCCTCCGCAACAGTCGCAGTAAGCTTGTCAATACTCTCTGGGATCTGGCCCAATGCATCCATAATGTCACGGTGCATTCCTGTTTTTTCCCTGGACATTTCCACCAGGTCCAGTTCCATGTGTCGTTGAGCAAACTGACTTTGCCAACTCACCCTCCAGAGAGCTGGCCTGCGAGATTTCTCTTTTGCACTGCGTTGCTGTGGGCAACTGGGGCCAGGAGCCTCCAATTCCTCAAACCCCTCAAAGATCTCATTGCTGTCAGATGACAAATGTGGAGACAGGGCAACTGCTGGGCTCTGCGGTTCAGTTATGTTGGTTTTAAAACTGAGATGAGGAGGAATTTCTTCTCTCTGAGGGCCGTGAATCTTTGGAATTCACTACCCTCGAG
This sequence comes from Pristiophorus japonicus, assembly GCF_044704955.1. Lineage (NCBI taxonomy): Eukaryota > Metazoa > Chordata > Chondrichthyes > Pristiophoridae > Pristiophorus > Pristiophorus japonicus. The sequence goes on from NC_091978.1 coordinate 222,147,489, forward strand.
AGCTGTGGAGGCTGGGTCATTGAATATATTTAAGGTGGACATTTTTGAATGATAAGGGAGTCAAGGGTTATGGGTAGTGGGCAGGGAAGTGGAGCTGAGCCCAAGATCAGATCAGCCATGATCTTATTGAATGGCGGATCAGGCTCGAGGGGCCAAATGGCCTACTCCTGCTCCTATTTCTTATGTTCTTATGTCTCCGCTGCCTCATCATCATAGCCAGATGGCGATACGTCTCGGGAAGGCTGGCGCGATTGTGGCTGATCTTCTGCAAGCAGAAAAACACATACGTGTAGTTAGCAGCAGGGGAGGGGACAGAGTGACATGAGGAAGGTGGCATTGCACATGTTCATTTGAAGGCCCACCGCCACTTCATTGTACATCTCAATGCAGTCTCTTCAGTCACTCTATCCATTTACGTACCCTCACTACCCGAAGGGAGTTCAGCATCGCCCCTGGCAACTGCCCGAGCTGCTACTCCAATTAGGGCCGACACCCGTTTCTCAAAATCATTCAATTCCAGTATTTGAGGCGCCCACCCACCCGCCCCCGCCCACCTGTGCGCAGCTGCTTCCTCTTGTTGTGGGAGTGCTTCGACTGCAAAGAGAAAAATAGGAAGGGTTCAGAAATGGGTAATCTCCTGTTGTGGCACACATGCTTGCCATAGTATCATCGAGATGGCAGAAACTCTGAACAAATATTTTGTATCAGTCTTTACGGTAGAGGACACTAACAATATCCCAACAGTGGATAGTCAAGGGGCTATAGGGGGGAGGAACTTAACACGATCACAATCACTAAGGAGGTGGTACTCAGTAAGATAATGGGACTAAAGGCAGATAAATCCCCTGGACCTGATGGCTTGCATCCTCGGGTCTTAAGAGAAGAAGCGGCAGGGTTTGTGGATGCATTGGTTGTAATTTACCAAAATTCCCTGGATTCTGGGGAGGTCCCAGCAGATTGGAAAACTGCAAATGTAACGCCCCTATTTAAAAAAGGAGGCCGATAAAAAGCAGGAAATGATAGACCAGTTAGCCTAACATCTGTGGTTGGGAAAATGTTGGAGTCCATTATTAAAGAAGCAGTAGCAGGACATTTGGGAAAAGCATAATTCGGTCAGGCAGAGTCAGCATGGATTTATGAAGCGGAAGTCACGTTCAACAAATTTGCTGAAATTCTTTGAGGATGTAATGAACAGGGTGGATAAAGAGGAACCAGTGGATGTAGTGTATTTGGACTTCCAGAAGGCATTTGACAAGGTGCCATATAAAAGGTTACTGTACAAGATAAAAGTTCACGGGGTTGGGGGTAATATATTATTAGCATGGATAGAGGATTGGCGAATGAACAGAAAACAGAGAATCAGGATAAATTGTTCATTCTCGGGTTGGCAACCAGTAACTAGTGGGGTGCCGCAGGGATCAGTGCTGGGGCCCCAACTGTTTACAATCGATATTAACGACTTGGAAGAAGGGACTGAGTGTAACGTAGCCAAGTTTGCTGATGATACAAAGATGGGAGGAAAAGCAATGTGTGAGGAGGACACAAAAAATTTGCAAAAGGACATAGACAGGCTAAGTGAGTGGCCAAAGATTTGGCAGATGGAGTATAATGTTGGAAAGTGTGAGGTCATGCACTTTGGCAGAAAAAAATCAAAGAACAAGTTATTATTTAAATGGAGAAAGATTGCAGTACAGCAGGACCTGGGAGTATTTCTGCATGAAACACAAAAGGTTAGTATGCAGGTACAGCAAGTGATCAGGAAGGCCAATGGAATATTGGCCTTTATTGCAAGTGGGATGGAGTATAAAAGCAGGGAAGTCTTGCAACAGTTATTCAGGGTATTGCTGAGGCCACACCTAGAATACTGCGTGCAGTTTTGGTTTCCATATTTAAGAAAGGATTTACTTGCTTTGGAGGAAGTTTAGAGAAGGTTCACTAGGTTGATTCCAGAGATGAGGAGGTTGACCTATGAGGAAAGGTTGAGTAGGTTGGGCCTCTACTCATTGGAATTCAGAAGATTGAGAGGTGATCTTATCGAAACGTATAAGATTATGCAGGGGCTTTACAAGGTGGATGCAGAGTAAATGTTTCCACTGATGGGGGAGACTAGAATTCGGGGGCATAATCTTAGAATAAGGGGCCGCCCATTTAAAACTGAGACAAGGAGAAATTTATTTTCTTAGAGGGTTGTAAATCTGTGGAATTCGCTGCCTCAGAGAGTTGTGGAAGCTGGGAAATTGAATAAATTTAAGACAGAGATAGACAGTTTCTGAATCGATAAGGGAATAAGTGGTTATGGGGAACGGGCAGGGAAGTGGACCCGAGTCCATAATCGGATCAGCCAAGATCGTATAAAATGGCGGAGCGGGCTCGAGGGGCCATATAGCCTACTCCTGCTCCTATTTCTTATGTTCTGATAGATGAGTTTGTGAATGTTCCAGTGGCTTCCATTCAATCTGGTTCGATGTTGCACGAGCTTAATGAGCAATTGTTAGGAGGTTCGAGGGATGTAACATGGGGGCTGCAGGTGATCTTTCTGAAAGCCGTAGCAGCAGTGGGAGTGTATTGCGAGGAAGGATGTAAATTAGTGAGTTCATGTGCATCAATCATTAGCAGGCAATGGGTGCAGACATAAGCCTTCATCTTTCTTATGCATTGTGAAACCCACCCCACAAACAACAAGACTCTTGAGAGGGATTACATGCATGAAAGACTTGCATAGTGTGTGATATTCATGTCAGAAGGAAAGGAGGCATATATAAATGTGAATGATACTCACCCTGATGAATCTGGTAAGGTCGTTGAACTTTTTTTTGACATTGTGTCCCAATTCTGGGCACAATGTCTGCAGAAAAGACCTGGGCCCTCTCCTTCCACAGCCTCTTAAATACTGGTGGGAGTGATCTGGCTCCCCCAGCAAGATGGAGTGAGGACAACCTCCTCGCCACTGCGAGGACTAAGGCCTCACTCGTCTCATTACTGAAGCACCTGACATGCTGCCTTCCCTCCTGCTCCTCCATCTCTGCAGAAGTGGCTGAAGTGAGGTGGTTTATATGCGCATGCGCGCAGGAAACTACCGCGCCCTGCATTAGCATTTGTGACCGGGGTAAAAAAACACTGCGCATGCGCAAAATGGCCGCCTCCGTCAACGACACAAGTTTCGGCTCGAGGCACAAAGTGCGTTGTGCAACGCCTGACTTAACACCAACGCTCCTCCAACTTACTTTTTCATTCAAATTTGCAGAAGAAGGCGCAAACTATTTTCAGGCGCTAACTATAACGTCCCACCACAATTAACGCCCCGAAATCCAAAAAGCCCCAAATTCAGCCCCTGAGGTCTAACCAGAGTTTTGTATAGCTGCAGCATAACTTTAACCCCCTTATATTCTCTAGATATAAAGGTCAGCATTCCATTAGCCTTTTTGATTATTTTCTATACCTGTTCATGACATTTTAATGATCTATGTACCTGAATCCCCAAGTCCCCTTCAGCTTCCACTGTTTTTTTTTTAGCTTTTCACCATTTAGAAAGTATCCTGTTCTATCCTTTTTTGTTCCAAAGTGGATGACCTTATATTTGCCTACATTAAAATCCATTTGCCCCAGTTTTGCCCATTTACTTAATCTATCAATATCCCTTTGTAATTTTATGCTTTCTTCTACACTGCCTATAATGCTGCCTATCTTTGTGTCATCGGATCATCTAAGTCGTTAATAAATACTGTGAATTGTTGTGACCCCAACACAGATCCCTGTGGGACACCAGTAGTCACATCCTGCCAATTAGAGTACCTGCCCATTATCCCTACTCTCTGTCTCTTGCCGCTCAGCCAATTTCCTAGCCAGGTCAGTAATTTTCCTTCAATTCCATGGGCTTCAATTTTAGTTAACAGTTCCTTATGTAGGACTTTATCAAATAGCTTCTGGAAGTCCATATAAATAACATCCATAGACATTCCCCGTCTACTACTTTAGTTTAATTGATCGCAGAGATGGGTGAAATTGTTGAGTCACAGAGAATACAGTCTGTTCATAAGCTCAAAATGAGTTTCTGACAACATATCCACGGCATCACTAAGACCGCCTACTTCCACCTCCATAGCACGTCCAACTTAGCCCCTCCCTCAGCTTATCTGCTGTGGAAAACCTCATCCATGCCTTTGTTACCTTTAGACTTGACTATTCCAATGCACTTCTGGCCGGCCTCCCACATTCTGCCCACGTCCTAACTCGCACCAAGTCCCATTCACCCACCTCCCCTGTGCTCACTGACCTACATTGACTCCCTTAAGCAATGCCTCGATTTTAAAATTCTCATCCTTGTTTTCAAATCTCTCCATGGCCTTGCCCCTCCCTATCTCTGTAATCTCCTCCACCCCACAACCACCCCCCGCCCCCGCCGAGATATTTGCACTCTAATTCTGGCCTTTTGAGAATCCCTGGTTTTAATCGCTCAACTATTGATGGCCGTGCCTTTAGCTGCCAAGGCCCTAAGCTCTGGAATTCCCTCCATCAACCTCTCTGCTTCTCTACCTCTCCTTCCTCCTTTAAGACACTCTTTAAAACCTACCTCTTCGACCAAGTCATCTGCCTGATTATCTCCTTATGTGGCTCGGTGTCAAATTTGATCTGTAACGCTCCTGTGAAGCATCTTGGGACATTTTCCTGCGCTAAAGGCATTATATAAATACAAGTTGTTGTTGTTTCTATACAGAGGGATCCACTGCACTGCTCTTGTTTATTTGAAATTGAATAGACATATCTACATTCAGTTGTTTAGCTGTCTCCAGTTATTTCAAATACACTGGTTTAGGATTCTGCCTGTTAAATATGCAGTTTGTTGAAACATTCCAGATACAGCATCAAAACATACTGCTATAAATGTAAATATTTGTTTTGATGTGGTCTACATAATGTTATAATATGGAAGTTTACTTTTTGGAGTTTTAATTTTAACCTTTGGCAGTTTGTAAAGTAATTGTTCAAGTGTTTACAGCATATGTCCAAATTTGTAATGTCTCATTTTGCACGTTTTTTTTTTAATGTCATGTGGTTATCAGGGTGCAGGAGATACGTGGAGGGAACACTGTTAGCACCAAGCACTTTCTGGTCAAGTATAGCACAGCTGGTTGCAGAGTTAAGTTGCCTGTACTCGGCCTCGAAAGCATGCATCTGCCCCAACCTCAGAAAAGCACCTCCTACTGTACCAGTATGGCATTTTTTCATTTCTCACATCAGCCAATCTGTGGTCTCTCTGAATACAGCTGTAAATTTGTGACAAATTAGGGACAATTTTATGTTTTGGGCTCATTTCACACTGGACACTTACAGCAAGTAGACTTTCATCCCATTAGTCTGAGGTGGTTTTGGAGCCAGGTGAAAGGCCAGTGTCTAACCCATAAGGCCACCCAGTTCTCCACAACAGACTTCTGCTTTCCGGAATCCTTTTGTGTTTTAGCTGTTGGTAGAGGTATCTTCAATCTAGGATGCTCAAATTAGATTGGCAGAAAAATGATTTGATGTTCCATGAGAAACCTGCACTATCAATACTGGCCTTTCATCTCTGTCACCTGAGTTTAAACCATCCTAGTCTGATACATAGAAACATAGAAACATAGAAAATAGGTGCAGGAGCAGGCCATTCAGCCCTTCTAGCCTGCATCGCCATTCAATGAGTTCATGGCTGAACATGAAACTTCAGTACCCCCTTCCTGCTTTCTCGCCATACCCCTTGATCCCCCAAGTAGTAAGGACTTCATCTAACTCCCTTTTGAATATATTTAGTGAATTGGCCTCAACTACTTTCTGTGGTAGAGAATTCCACAGGTTCACCACTCTCTGGGTGAAGAAGTCTCCCCTCATCTCGGTCCTAAATGGCTTACCCCTTATCCTTAGACTGTGACCCCTGGTTCTGGACTTCCCCAACATTGGGAACATTCTTCCTGCATCTAACCTGTCTAAACCCATCAGAATTTTGAACGTTTCTATGAGGTCCCTCTCATTCTTCTGAACTTCAGTGAATACAAGCCCAGTTGATCCAGTCTTTCTTGATAGGTCAGTCCCACCATCCCGGGAATCAGTCTGGTGAATCTTCGCTGCACTCCCTCAATAGCAAGAATGTCCTTCCTCAAGTTAGGAGACCAAAACTGTACACAATACTCCAGGTGTGGCCTCACCAAGGCCCTGTACAACTGTAGCAACACCTCCCTGCCCCTGTACTCAAATCCCCTCGCTATGAAGGCCAACATGCCATTTGCTTTCTTAACCGCCTGCTGTACCTGCATGCCAACCTTCAATGACTGATGTACCATGACACCCAGGTCTCGTTGCACCTTCCCTTTTCCTAATCTGTCACCATTCAGATAATAGTCTGTCTCTCTGTTTTTACCACCAAAGTGGATAACCTCACATTTATCCACATTATACTTCATCTGCCATGCATTTGCCCACTCACCTAACCTATCCAAGTCACTCTGCAGCCTCATAGCATCCTCCTCACAGCTCACACTGCCACCCAACTTAGTGTCATCCGCAAATTTGGAGATACTACATTTAATCCCCTCGTCTAAATCATTAATGTACAATGTAAACAGCTGGGGCCCCAGCACAGAACCTTGCGGTACCCCACTAGTCACTGCCTGCCATTCTGAAAAGTACCCATTTACTCTTTGCTTCCTGTCTGACATTACATTTAATCCCCTCGTCTAAATCATTAATGTACAATGTAAACAGCTGGGGCCCCAGCACAGAACCTTGCGGTACCCCACTAGTCACTGCCTGCCATTCTGAAAAGTACCCATTTACTCTTTGCTTCCTGTCTGACAACCAGTTCTCAATCCACGTCAGCACACTACCCCCAATCCCATGTGCTTTAACTTTGCACATCAATCTCTTGTGTGGGACCTTGTCGAAAGCCTTCTGAAAGTCCAAATATACCACATCAACTGGTTCTCCTTTGTCCACTTTACTGGAAACATCCTCAAAAAATTCCAGAAGATTTGTCAAGCATGATTTCTCTTTCACAAATCCATGCTGACTTGGACCTATCATGTCACCATTTTCCAAATGTGCTGCTATGACATCCTTAATAATTGATTTCATCATTTTACCCACTACTGAGGTCAGGCTGACCGGTCTATAATTCCCTGTTTTCTCTCTCCCTCCTTTTTTAAAAAGTGGGGTTACATTGGCTACCCTCCACTCGATAGGAACTGATCCAGAGTCAATGGAATGTTGGAAAATGACTGTCAATGCATCCGCTATTTCCAAGGCCACCTCCTTAAGTACTCTGGGATGCAGTCCATCAGGCTCTGGGGATTTATCGGCCTTCAATCCCATCAATTTCCCCAACACAATTTCCCGACTAATAAAGATTTCCCTCAGTTCCTCCTCCTTACTAGACCCTCTGACCCCTTTTATATCCGGAAGATTGTTTGTGTCCTCCTTAGTGAATACTGAACCAAAGTACTTGTTCAATTGGTCTGCCATTTCTTTGTTCCCCGTTATGACTTCCCCTGATTCTGACTGCAGGGGACCTACGTTTGTCTTTACTAACCTTTTTCTCTTTACATACCTATAGAAGCTTTTGCAATCCGCCTTAATGTTCCCTGCAAGCTTCTTCTCGTACTCCATTTTCCCTGCCCTAATCAAACCTTTTGTCCTCCTCTGCTGAGTTCTAAATTTCTCCCAGTCCCCAGGTTTGCTGCTATTTCTGGCCAATTTTATGCCACTTCCTTGGCTTTAATACTATCCCTGATTTCCCTAGATAGCCACGGTTGAGCCACCTTCCCTTTTTTATTTTTACGCCAGACAGGAATGTACAATTGTTATAATTCATCCATGCGGTCTCTAAATGTCTGCCATTGCCCATCCACAGTCAACCCCTTAAGTATCATTCGCCAATCTATCCTAGCCAATTCACGCCTCATACCTTCAAAGTTACCCTTCTTTAAGTTCTGGACCGTGGTCTCTGAATTAACTGTTTCATTCTCCATCCTAATGCAGAATTCCACCATATTATGGTCACTCTTCCCCAAGGGGCCTCACACAATGAGATTGCTAATTAATCCTCTCTCATTACACAACACCCAGTCTAAGATGGCCTCCCCTCTAGTTGGTTCCTCGACATATTGGTCTAGAAAACCATCCCTCATGCACTCCAGGAAATCCTCCTCCACCGTATTGCTTTCAGTTTGGCTAGCCCAATCTATGTGCATATTAAAGTCACCCATTATAACTGCTGCACCTTTATTGCATGCACCCCTAATTTCCTGTTTGATGCCCTCCCCAACATCACTACTACTGTTTGGAGGTCTGTACACAACTCCCACTAATGTTTTTTGCCCTTTGGTGTTCTGCAGCTCTACCCATATAGATTCCACATCATCCAAGCTAATGTCTTTCCTAACTATTGCATTAATTTCCTCTTTAACCAGCAATGCTACCCCACCTCCTTTTCCTTTTATTCTATCCTTCCTGAATGTTGAATATCCCTGGATGTTGAGTTCCCAGCCCTGATCATCCTGGAACCACGTCTCCGTAATCCCAATTACATCATATTTGTTAACATCTATTTGCACAGTTAATTCATCCACCTTATTGCGGATACTCCTTGCATTGAGACACAAAGCCTTCAGGCTTCTTTTTTTAACACCCTTTGTCCTTTTAGAATTTTGCTGTACAGTGGCCCTTTTTGTTCTTTGCCTTGGGTTTCTCTGCCCTCCACTTTTCTTCATCTCCTTTCTGTCTTTTGCTTTTACCTCCTTTTTGTCTCCCTCTGTCTCCCTGCATTGGTTCCCATCCCCCTGCCATATTAGTTTAACTCCTCCCCAACAGCACTAGCAAACACTCCCCCTAGGACATTGGTTCCGGTCCTGCCCAGGTGCAGACCGTCCGGTTTGTACTGGTCCCACCTCCCCCAGAACCGGTTCCAATGCCCCAGGAATTTGAATCCCTCCCTGCTGCACCACTGCTCAAGCCACGTATTCATCTGCGCTATCCTGTGATTCCTATTCTGACTAGCACGTGGCACTGGCAGCAATCCCGAGATTACTACTTTTGAGGTCCTACTTTTTAATTTAGCTCCTAGTTCCTTAAATTCGTTTCGTAGGACCTCATTCCTTTTTTTACCTATGTCGTTGGTACCAATGTGCACCACGACAACTGGCTGTTCTCCCTCCCATTTCAGAATGTCCTGCACACGCTCCGAGACATCCTTGACCCTTGCATCAGGGAGGCAACATACCATCCTGGAGTCTCGGTTGCGGCCGCAGAAATGCCTATCTATTCCCCTCACCATTGAATCCCCTATCACTATCGCGCTCCCACTTTTTTTCCTGCCCTCCTGTGCAGCAGAGCCAGCCACGGTGCCATGAACTTAGCTGCTGCTGTCCTCCCCTGAGGAGTCATCCCCCCATTTCTGCAAGGGTACTATGTGGAATGAGTTTGGGCAGTCTTATTCCAGTTCCTACAGTAGGAATCTACTTCTAATTTATAATTTCAAATGTACTAAGATCTTGGTGTGCCTGCCTTTCCAGTAATGATGACAGATTTTCATTTCTCTGGACTTTTACTGTGTTGCCTTCCTTCAAAGATTTCTGATACTTTGCTCCTTGCTCAACGTCAGTGATTCTTTGTTTATCATTTCTGTTTTTTCTGTTCATAACTGTATAATCTCCTGAATGTCATGCCTAGTTAATAAACTATCCTTTCTTTTGCATAGTACAAATGCTGAGATGTCCTGGATATATTTTCCAGTTTCATGCTCTTTGATCTGATGATGCTTTCGCCTTTGAGCACAATATCATTTTCCACAGTCGGTTCATTACAGAAATGCTAGTACAGGTGCAGCGCCGAGAATCCGGAGTTATGGAATCCTGAATGTTCCGGAATCCAGACTCCTGGACGATCGGTGGCAGGATCGTCCGGAATCCGTAAAATGTTCCGGAATCCGAACCCGATGACCCTGCCGACCTCGGAGCCCCGCCTTGCTGTCACTCGCCACACCTCCTTGGCAGGGCCGGCCCACCCGAATCCTCCTTGGCGGGGGCCCTGCCCGACAACCTCCTTGGCGGGGCCCCACCCAACAATTTCCACAGCGGGGCCGGACAGCCTGAACAGCTCCTCGATGGGAATCACCCGCCCCCACTTTCTGACATTCCGAAATCCGGAAATACCCGAACCTGGGGTCAGGTGTTTCCGGATTCGTTACGTCAGAAACAAATTGAAAGTCCAGAAAAGTCCGAAATCCAGAATGACCTCGGTCCCAAGGATTCCGGATTTTAGGTGCTGCACCTGTATACTGAATGGGTCCATCTGTCATGGCTTTTGGCTAACCTGACTTTATTATGACAACCAGATCTTAGAGTGTAGAGATTTTATTTTTGCTATTTTATTGTCTGAGTATGCTATTTTTGCAGCATATGTGCTCTTCACAGCTTTATCTTTTGCTTCATAGTTTGGTTGATAGCTTCATGCAAGAGTGCATGTAATTGGTATTTCTTTCCTTGGCTTGTGGAAGAATACCCAGGTTTGATTTTGTAGCAGTGGTGGCACTATAGATACCGTTTGTTTCATGATGCTCTCAAGTGGTTTGTGGTCAGTTTGCACTGGACCCTACATCTGCATATATTGATGGAACTTTGCGTTCTCATTACACAAATCTCCATAATTCTTTTGTGCTTCAGTCAGGTATAAGCCACAGGTTTGCTATCTTGTAGGGTCACAGTATTTAACTCATTCCAGGATGTGTTCACTTATCTTCAACTCAATTGTCATTATCCGTCATTGCTCCTCTTTTCTCGCATAAAAATACTGTAGCAACGGTGCTGGAGATGTTAGGATTCGTTGCTTTGATTTGCTGAAAGCTTTTAGCAAATTTGGCATCCAATATGAAAAATATATCCTTTCACATGAAGGTTGAATATACCAATGATCATCTCAAGTTCTGTTATTCCCTTTGTGGGCTTTCCATTTCAAACAACTTCAAACATTTTAGCATCAAATTTAAGACCGTTGGCAATAATGATGGGGTCCAAAATGCATTCCTTTTGAACTGTGACTTGTACTTTGTTCCTTTGGAGCCTCAGGTAGTGCTTTGTGTGTGCATCTTGTATAGCTCTTAACACCAAAATATTATTGACTTTCCCTTCGACCCCTCAGGTTTGTCAAAGACCTCTGTAACTTTATTGGACTACTGGACTGATGACATTCCAAATAGTAAACTTGTGGATCTCCAAGTGGAGTATTAAATGAAGTTAACTTCTTCCAAAAGCTACTTGCCAGTACCCTGACTTTGCAGTAAGGAGAGAACACGTTAGCAAATCTATGTGTAATGTCTTCATTTGTTGGCATGTGAAGTGACCCCACATGATGGTTTGTTTAAGTCCTTGGGATTTCTGCACATGCTACACTGGTTGGAGGTTTTTTTTAAATCAATAACTATCATAGAGCTGTTATTTGGTCTATTACCTTTTTAATTATGCCCATTTTCACCAGTTCTTCAGTGCATAATGCTAGGGGGGTTGTCCTAGGTACTTGGAATATGGATGATACATCTGGATTTAGCTTAATTTTAGTCACCTGACCTGTAGCCAAAACCATTGCGTGATTTAGGGAACTTACCCAAAAATCGTGTGGCTTCATTGCCCGTAATTTTACATCCATTGAAACTGAAGGTCTCAGAAAATTTCAGCCCTAGACTATATTTATAGATCAACTTTGTCAACTTGGCATCTCTTTGCCTTTCTTATTACCAAGCCTTTCTTACCAAGAATTGCTTTAGTGTCGCAGTTCATCACTTGGAAATTCCAGTATATGCTTTTTCCCAGTGGGTGACAGCCATTTCTTTTGATAATCTTTTTATTTGGCGAGTTTAATAGACCATGGCTTTGTGGCTTATCCTTGAGCTACATTTTGTTGTACTGCTGCCATGTTATGCTGCTGGACTTGTGCACTTATACTAAGTTTAAAGTTCATTTTACTATTAACATTCTGCTAATCTATGCAGATCAGTTATGAATGTTTGTGGCAGCTCTCTGCATTGCTTTCTTTTTATAATGTTTAGCTCTTTCATCGATCACGTTTTTCTTGATGGTGAAAATACCACTGAACTTTTCCATCACCACGTAAAGCTTTTTTACTTTTGTCTTCTGTCAGCCAGAATATTCTTTGTTTCATCACCCATGCAGTCAGTCAGTGTGATTATTTGTCTAATATATTCTATCTGCCTGTTCTGACATAATACAATAATGTTCCCAATGCTTTTTCCAGCTCAGCCATTGGAAATATTCAATTTTGCTTGATGGAAAATTGTAAAATATCAACTTCTGCCATATTTAGCTTTATGTGTCACTTAAATCACAACTTTCCTTTGTTTCTAGTTGATAATATTTGACTTCTTGACACTATGTAACATTTATAGATCCACTGGACACACAGGTCTCATCAGAAGCCATCAGGGAAAGTACTTGGACTCATCACAAGGAAAATTAATGGATCAGGGAGATAGAAAATATTGATTTATTCAGTGAGATTCACTGCTTCATAGAACTGCGAATTGTAGTGGAATAACATTTTTAAAAATGAACTTTCCATTCAGGATAGCCAGCCTGGCTCATGCTGAACCTATCCTATCTGTTGTGATCTCTTCCAAAAGCACAAGAATGAGAAAAGGTCATTCTGCCCAGCCACCAAGCTTAGTCAGTTGCTCTTTATCACACACCAGTTTCTCAGGATTTTATTCAGTACTAATGATAAAAATAAACTGCTATTAAAGACTGATAGGAAAGAGTACCATGTTCTCATCTGTTTCACCTCCATTAAATATTAATGGATTTCACTATCAGCTGTCTCACTCCCAGCACATTAGAACTGAGCTTCTGCCAACAGAAACACTCCTCCTCAGGATTATGGACCTTCACAATATCCTTAGGCAATCTTTCAGATTTTTTGTTCCTTGTGCATCCAGCTAGCTTGGGCACACCATGTACATTGATAATTCTATATAGTGTAGTTATTCAGGGTTGAAAGATACCATGTCCTTAGTATACCAGCGAAGTATCAAATTTACCAACTTAAAAGATTGCTCAGTAACTGAAACTTGTTTATCTGACTTTACGCAGTCTTTGTCGTGCAATATATGCAAGCAGATGTTTTACAGGCGAGTTCGTTGTTTGAATTGCATTGATAAAACAAATGAACTGTTCAAGTGCAATTTGCCCATAAGTGTTCTTGTGGGTGTTGGAACAAAGCTGCCAGTCAGTGTTTAAATTAGACGCTGAGAAAGAAAGCATTTGTTCGCCGTACAGAAGAACAAATTGCCTTTAATAGGCATAGCTGTGAGGAAGGAAAGACTAGTTCCATTTCAGCACTTTGAAGAACTAACAGATCACCAGTAATCACTGTGCCAAACATTGGCTGCTTTGCTGTGGCATTAAGTTCAAAGTAAATAATTTCTGAGTTTTCATAATGCTTTCACCTGGTTGAAAATGGGCTTTAAATATCAGGATTAAATAATTCTGCAGTTGATAGACATCTTCCTCAGCAGTTCATGAGAATACAAAATTCAGGGAAAATGGATTTTTAATTATGCGCAAAAAGGAATGGGTTCTAAACTGTAATTTTGAAAGTATGCCATCTAGCCAAGCAACTGCTGAAAGATTAAAGAGGACCGAAGCAGTCAGAAATAACTTGTGATGACATTTTTGGAGTTTGTATCAAAGTTGTGTATTTTATGGTCAAGTACGACAACAAGAAAAGCTCCCAATCAATCAGCCATGTACAAAGCCACTGGCTCAGCTTGTGTCATTTAAGTCATTTGTTGAGCAGAAGTTCTATCCTACTTCATGCACTTAATTCCATGCCAAGTTACTGGACTCCTTAATTTTAGAATGATTGGAAGTTACTGTATTTACAGAGCATAATTGTCCTCTAAATAAATCTCAATGATTCTTCTGCTGGATATTTTAAATTAAGAGCTTCACTGCAAACTCAGTCACATTGTCAATCACATTGGTACTTGGGAGTCTCTGGCTGACACAGCCAGTTCGTTACTTTTTCACATTGTATTCTGTTCCTGTATGTCACCACGATTGGCAATAGATCTCTTCCTTCAAAAAAGAATTGTAGTTTTTTTTTAACTAAAATAGCTACTGCTGCCATGTTAAAGGGTTTATAAACATAGAAACATAGAAAAATAGGAGCAGTAGTAGGCCATTTGGCCCTTCAAGTCTGCACCGCCATTCAATATGATCATGGCTGATCCTTTATCTCAACACCATATTCCCATTTTTCCCCCATACCCCTTGATGCATTTTATGTCTAGAAATCTATCTATCTCTTTCTTAAATATATTCAGTGACTTGGCCTCCACAAGCCTTCTGTGGTAGAGAATTCCACAGGTTCACCACCCTCTGAGTGAAAAAATGTCTACTCATCTCGGTCCTAAATTTCTACACCGTATCCTGAGACTGTGATCCCTTGTTCTAGACTTCCCAGCCAGGGGAAACATCCTCCCCACCAACCCCGTCAGAATTTTATACGTTTCAATGAGATCTGCTCTCATTCTTCTAAACTCTAGTGAATACAGGCCTAGTCGACCCAATCTCTCCTCATACGACAGACCTGCCATCTCAGGAATCAGTCTGGTGAACCTTCGCTGCACTCCCTCTATGGTAAGTATATCCTTTCTTAGGTAAGGAGACCAAAACTGCACACAATACTCCAGGTGTGGTCTCACCAAGGCCCTGTATAACTGTAGTAAGACATCCTTGCTCCTGTACTCAAATCCTCTTGCAGTGAAGGCCAACATACCATTTGCCTTCCTAACTGCTTGCGGCACCTGCATGTTTGCTTTCAATGACTGGTGTACAAGAACACCCAGGTCCCTTTGTACATCAACATTTCGCAAGCTATCATCATTTAAATAATACTTTGTCTTTATATTTTTCCTACCAAAGTGGATAACTTCACATTTATCCACATTATACTGCATCTGTCATGTGTTTTCCCACTCACTCAACCTAATTGCCTTGCAGCAACTTTGCATCCTCCTCACAACTCACAATCCCACCTAGTTTTGTGTCGTCAGCAAACTTGGAAATATTACATTTGGTTCCCTCATCCAAATCATTTATATATATTGTGAATAGCTGGGGCCCAAACACCGATCCCTGTGGTACCCCAATAGTCACTGCCCGCCACCCCAAAAAAGACCCGTTTATTCCTATTCTGTTTCCTGTCAGTTAACCCATTTTCAGTCCATGCCAGTACATTACCCCCAATTCTATATGCTTTCCTTTTACACACTAACCTCTTACGTGAGACTTTCAAAAGCCTTCTGAAAATCCAAATACCAAAAGCCAAGCCATTTGTGAAACACCCTGTTCTGTAGAGGCAAATTTGTGATTAGCCAGCTCGTTATGGATTTACAATTCCAAATGCAAATATAAATACAAGCAAGGAATCCTGAGATAACTTGATGGGGGGAGAGTGGTTAAATTCTGCCATCGTAACATCGTATGAACTCTGCTCCATTTGGGAGATAGAAAATAAGGAGTTTCAGAATGGTTGAGTCACGGGCACATTATGAGAAGGAATGGATCCAGCACAGTGGTCAACCAAATCCACGTGCTCCAGAATAGAAAATAAATAAATTGTATTTATATAAAATGTCCTTAGGGGCCTAAAGCTTTAATGAAATGTATAACCTCTGATTTTAAAGAATTTCAAGTATATGCACAAATGAATGAAACCACATAAATAAAACAGTTTACTGTATTTACACTTTTAACTTGTCATACTCACACATGTGCTTGTAGGACAGGCACAAAAATATAGGAAAAAGGTAAAATCCGCAGAGTTTTTCTGGTAAATTCGAGCGACAGCAGATGTTTTAAGAACAGTTTTCTTTGTTATTGCATTAGGTTTCCAGTTGTGTCAGGGTAGACACTATTGGTGATACAATAATATCCATGCATTAAAGCTGCAATGATTGTAATAAAGTAGTTAATCACTTTCATATGCACATCAATACCTGAATGCATGGCCCTTCGGTTTCCTCTATGATAGCTTCTATTGACCAAAGACAAACTCTGCATACCATGCTGTAATCTTGTTTACCCGCACACACATCTGCAACCACCTGCAAAAAAATTAACCCATTCTTTATGCACCTGTGAATGCTGATGACCGTATTTGTATCATGACGTATTGTGATTTGTAAAGTCTTTTTTTAAAAAAAGGTCTTGAAATAAGATGGCCACATGAATTTGTCAAGGCATCCATCCAATGAGCTATCTACCTACCTATAAATCAGGTTTTGGATGCAGCAGTATTCTATCCATCGCATTTTTCTATGCGCAAATTCTGCATCACAAATACATGTGATTGTCTCAAATTTCACATTCAAAAGACAGTAACAAATCAAAATAGAAGGGATGGGCACCATATCAATTAAGCATATAAAAAATGGATAGGTAGACATACAATGATGACCTGTTAAGAAGGTATATAAAAAACTCAAGGGCTAGAAATTCATCTAACATCCGTAGCGCCATGAAATGGTGACAAAAGCTGCTCTTTCACCAGCTGGTGGCAGGTCTGGTGGCGGTTGCCATTTTCCTCCTTCCCTTTACGCTGCCGGTAACTGGCAGTACCCTGGGAAAAAAAATGACAGCGTGGTGACGTCAATTGGCCAACTTCCACCCGCTGGGTCCTAAGCACACCAGGTTCAAGCAGGCTGATAGTGGCGACGTCAGCACATCTTAAAGACACACACACATCTTTCCGGTAAGTTTGGATTTAAGTTTTTGGACAGGGCTTTTTTGATTTTGTGATACCAGTAACCACAACCCCAATTCCCCTTTCCACATTTGTCCCACACCTACCATCCCTCTGACCATTGCAGCATCCTCTTGGCCACAATGCTGAAATAAAAGCCATCACAAAGCAAACTTTCCAATCCAACATCTATCCATCCAATATGACATCAAGACATCAACTCATCAAACTTCTGCATTCCCTTAGTGACAGTCTTGTGTTTGCCTTTGTCTATCCTAGTGAGGTCACAAAGAGCTACCCCAGTGGCTGCAGCATGGCTGGTGGAAGGCTGCTGACTTTCAGTGGGAGATACTGCAAATGGCCTTGCTGGTCGACCTTGAGGAACTGGTGCCTGGGCGTGTCTTCATCCATGTCCTCCTCCTCCTCCTCCTCCTTTGTGTGTGAAATGAGGAAGGAACAAGGGTAGAGTTGTGGTGACGGGAGGGCAGGAAAGTAAGAGGTGCATACGAGAAGGAGGATAATGTATGAAGATTGCAGCATCTTTTATCCTTTCAGCCCCACCGCTGGCCAATAGCTTAGCCATGCCCCTGCCAAGAATCGCCAGCACCATTTCCTCCAAGAGGTGAGGTGAAGTTAGGAATGGGAGGTTTGCCTCGTGATTGGTGCAGATTGTTGGTAGGTGAGTGATTGGGGGTGGGGGTCGTGCATTGAGCAGTGTGTGAGGCTAGTGGTACAATTGGTAGGAAATGGCTTTTGAAGATGCATTCACTGACCTTGACCAGTGGTCTGAGATCATGAAGTTTCTTTGGGCACTGGAGCCAGGTGGTGAGGGCAACACTGCTGGGAGTGACGGCCTCAGTGATGTCGTCCCACATACTTCTTTCTGGAGGGCCTCCTGGCCCCTGCGGGTAGAGGACCTCTCTTGCAGTGTTGACCCCCGGCACAAAGCTGGAGTGCTGCCTGTGGGACCCTGGGTGCCCCTTCCCTAGCCTGCTGAAGCAGTTTTCCCATTTTTGAGATTTGGATGGGAATTCAGCTTTAGGTGCTGAATAATCACATTTGGGATTTCTTTTTAATGTTAATTTTTTTTGAAAGGGAGTAAAGGCTGACATCTGCCTTTTCCACTGCATTTTAATTTCTATTAGTTCTGATTGCATTGCCCTTTAATTCATAGCACTTTTAATTGCCGACAATTCCTTGCGAGCTTCACAACCTCGCTCCCAGAGGCTGTGTGAAACTCGAACGTCACCTCAGGACGGGAACTTCAGGTTGAAGATCTCCACTAGCGCCACCAGAGGGGCATTGCACGCAAGGTTAGCGCTGCGCCATCAATATCCATCCCCCCAGATGAATTCATTCTCCTTAGCATTGCAGCCATTTTCATAGTACTAACAACTTTCATGGTGAACACAAATTTCGAGACCAAATGATCCAAAACTAATTTCTTGGAAAAATGAACACAGCGGCAGAATTCAATTCCTGAAACATCGGTAATAATCCCAGAATCCCATGTGATAAAAATCCCCGAATCCCAAGTAATGAAATGTAAGAGATTTCGGACAGAAAGCAGGAGAAAGTTTTTTACACAGAGGGTTGTGGAGCTGCGGAATGCACTACCAGTGTTAGTGATTTAAGCAGAGAGTATGTCAACATTTAAGAACCAATTAGATAGGTAGTTGAATGAAAGGGAGATAAACAGATATGGGACCAGAGCAGGCATATGGGATTAGGACTAGTGCTCAAGTGAAGGATAAACACTAACAGGGACTGGTTAGGCTCAACAACTCGCTTCCATTTTGTAACTTCTCTGTAAAAAAAAAAATGAGCAGTAACTAATATTAAAAGTTGAATCAATTAAATTACTCAAAATATATTTTTTTAATTCTTTGAAATTCCACCACGTTGTTTTTTCAGTGACTGAATGACTTACACTGGAAATAAGGGTGCTGGAATGATGCGGCTGTTGTGACAAATGCCTACCATGAGCTCAGCAGGAGTCTGCTGGAAGAGCCGTAGATTTGGCCAGCACACTGGGGGCTACAGGCTGTGAGGCCAAGTTTCTGGATTGGCCCTGTGGTGACCGAGCCTCTCTTCATCCCTCCAGGTTGGAGTCAGGACACGCAAAATTCAGAGGGGCAGAATTTATTTCTTACATCTTTAAAACAGCCGCTTGGTGCAGGGGGCTACTGGGAACCTCCATTCTTGGGGAGTGAGGGGAGCGGATCTGGCAACCTCCTCGCCCTTCTCCCAAGGCCAACAAGCTTCTGATGGCGTGTTCATTGGGATACAATGCCAAAATTGCATTCTCCCATTGCCAAAGACTTGATCCACAAGGCCTCTACCCCTGACCCCATGAATTCCAGCAGACTTCAGTGATGATGGGTGGATTTTCTTAGTCAAAATCAATTACCTCACAATAATTACGTTAAACTTAACTATAGAGTTGCCTATTTAGCGTTTAAAATGTATTCACATATGCTTTTGCTTGGAGGCTTGCTATGATCTAAGAAGCTTGGGGCTTTAGTTTGCAGTATGAAAACTTCTAAGCTTTCTAATGAATTTTATTTACTTCCTGTTGACTCAGGGTGGGGGGGGTTTGCAATTTTTCGTCTGCTGGCCTCTTGTTTCTCTTGATGCCCAACTCCCGCCAGATGTAATTCTCAGGCAGACCTGTAAATGATGAAGCAGCATGCCCAGGTGTTTCTGGTGGGATGCTACTTAAATATGCACATCAGGGTTTTACACCAGTTGTAGGACCCCGATTGCAATTTTAGGTAAAAATGAGCTGAGTGTGCACCACACGTTCTTCCCCCATTTCTACCAGAATGAGCAGCCTAAGCACCGGTCCTTAAAGGAGGCTGCACAGAAAACGGCTGAAGACATTTTGCATTTTCATTGTTGTGGGCCCAAGAGGAGCAGGACTCTGACTTGCTGCCAACCCGTGCAAGGCCCCCCCAAGGATTGTCTCCTACCCACAAAGGCCTGCTCAGTGTGGGAGATGCCAAATTTCCTGCCTTCCAACTACAGGCGAGCTACACCAGGGCGCCTGCTTGGTGCCCGCTGCTCCCGATTATAATCAAATGAGGCCCAAACCTGAAAATGATTTGGGCCTCCCGACGACAGCTTTAGGCAGGCGGCACCGCTGCTCTGCTGATTTTGCATGGATTTCATGCGGAAGTCGAAGGTCACCCCCAGGTATCAACTTTTATACATATATTGTGTATATATATATATATATAAAAAATATATTAAAAGATATTAAAATGTTGTGACTAGCATGCATTTTGTCCAACACTTAACACAATTTGTGTCGTGTGTTGTATTAAATGTCAGCTTCATACATGCTTATATACAAATTTGTTGCAGCTGTTTGGCTGAAATGTTATATTGCTCAAACTTTAATAAATCACTGTTGAGCAGGTCTGAATCAAATATCAGGGAACTGCATGTATAATCCTCCCTCCTGTCCTCTCTCCCTTGCATTCTCCCCCGCACCCCATACCCTCTCCTCATCCCCTCCTTCTCTCTTCTCCCTGTCCGCCCTCCATCCTCTCTTTCCTCCTTCCCTCTTTCCTCCCTCCCCAATCCTCCAATCTCCCTCACACTCCTTTTTTTCCTACTTCCACTCGCCCGCCCTCTTCCACCTCCCTCTCTACCATTTTCTTATCCGGGTTTGGGGATACTCTCGCAGAAAAATAAGTTTGGATTCATTTTTCTGATTGTTTTTTCAACTGACAGTCGCAGATCATTTTAGGCAGGATTTGTTTTTGATTTAACTCTTCCATGATCTAAAATAAAAGAACTGCTTCGTAAATGGGAAGGCTGCACAGATTAGTCGCTTTTTGAGAAACTTGCCAGAAATCCTTTAATATACACCACTATGAATTGTCAATAATATATTGCTGAACACTGGTGAAGCTAAATATAGAAGTACACAAAGCTATGAATTACAATCAAGGTGGGAGCATTTAAAGTGCACTTATTCTCCTGTTTTTGCACTGCTTGTGCAAGTTCTCAACAAATAAGTGCTGAGTTACAATAGAAGTAACTGGCATAATGACAAGAAAGTCTCGAACTGTGCACAATTACATTGACTGCATTCATCCTAATAGCTCAAAGCCTTTAAGAAGCTATTTTACTTGTCTCTGGTCCTGCTGCACCTTAAGACAATTTATCCCAGTTTGTGATTAAAAAATATATATATATATATATTTGTGTGCCTGTTCTTCCATTTGTCAAAACAGTAGACAAATGACACTAACTTGTTGTGCCTAAGATGCACTAGAAGTTTGGCTATACTTCCATTAAAGATTTTTAATGGAAGGAAATTGCATTCACAGTTTATTTATTTAACAAACTTTTTTATGAGAGAACTCTCACAGAAACTAGTTTAAAAACATTTGAAATCAGGATCCATGGCAGGCAGAAATCACTTCATGCAGAATCTTGGTGGTTTCTAAACAGAACCCTCACTAAAAAACCTCACAGGTTGTGTATAGCACCTCTGGAAGAGCTGTTGCCAATTTATACAGGCCTGTTTAACAAGTCACAGGGCCCGGAGTTTGATTTTGTGGGCTTGTTTGAAGGATACATACGAGTCTAAAATCAACTCATCTGACTCTCACTCCGCGCCCCCCCTCCCCCCCCCCCACCCTGACATCACTGAATCCGGGTTTAGGCGGGAGTCAGGCCTGGTGTATTTAAATGAGGCCCGGGTTTTACATCAGCGGGCCGGGCTGAGCATGACACTCGTCCAATGGCCCCATACTTGCCCCTCGTCCACGGTTAAAATTGGGGCTTATGTTCCCTATACCCAAGTCCAAATTATTTGTATATACAAAGAACAAGAGTAAACACTGACCCCTTGCATATACCACTTCCAACCTTTCTGCATTCCAAACACCTATTTACTTTTTATCCATGTTGCTACATTATCCTCTTATACTATACGCCAAACTTATTCTGACAACCCTCTTGTGAGACACCTTATTGAACGTCTTCTTAAAATCCATATACGCTATATCTACTGAATTCCCATTACCTATCCAGTCAATCACTTCTTCAAGACAAGTGCTCACTGCCCTTGACCAACCCATCCATTTCTAATGGTCACTGATTTTATCTCAAATTATGAAGAGTTTGCCCACAACTGACTAACTGATTGATAGTTACCCAGTTTATTCTTCCCTCTTGTCTTTGAATAAAGGTGCTATATTGGCTACTCTCCAGTCAATCGTACAATTTACATATTTAAGGAAGATTGAAACATTTCAGCCAGAGCCTCTGCTACCTCCTGTCTGACTTCTTTCAATAGCCTGAGGTGCATGCAATCAAGGCCAAGAGACTTACCCACCTTGAGCTCTGCTATATATATTTTTAGTACCAGTTCCTTTAGCTAAGATTTATTCCAAAACATCCTCTAGTACATCTAATTCTCATTTCCATCATCATCTGAAAAGAAAAAAATGCAGAATATTTATTTAAACCCCATAGGCGGCGAGATGTTTCATGACGATTTCCTTTCTCGTATGAACATAAGAACACGAGAACATAAGAAATAGGAGCAGAAGTAGGCCCCCTGGCCCCTCGAGCCAGCTCCGCCATTTAATAAGATCATGGCTGATCTGATCACTGACTCAGCTCCACTTCCCTGCCAGCTCCCCTTAACCCTTTATTCACTTATAGCTCAAAAATCTGTCTATCTCCGCCTTAAATATATTAAATAAATAAACATCGGGGGCCGCCCCGACCTGTGTGAAAACACCACAACAGGTCGGGGCTATAAATAGAGCTGGAGCACCGGGCCCTGGAACATCGTGGGCAAAGGTGCGGTGAATGAAGGTACAGGACCCAGAAGAGCTGAGGGCCATGGGGCAGCACGGACCAGCCCACACTGTGATATGTGTGCGCACTGGGTCCGTGCAGCAGAGCAGGTCTCCAGTCATCCTGGTTCAACCCTTGCCACTGGATAAAGGCCAAATTCTGTCGAGCCCGTGTGGTGGCTGATGTGCAACGGTCACCACACGTTAAAAAAATCCACACACAGGCATCTTCCGCCCCCTCAATTGGAGTTCAGGACTGGAACATCGGGTCCTTCATTGAAACACCTGTGAATTCTTGTGGAAGCAAGTCATCCTCGTTCGAGGGACCACCTATGATGATGATGAAATATATTCAATGTCCCAGCTTCCACAGCTCCCTGGGCAGAGAATTCCATAGATTTACAACCCTCTGAGAGAAAAAATTCTTCCTCATTTCAGTTTTAAATGGGCGGTCCCTTATTCTGAGACTATGTCCCCTAGTTTTAGTTTCCCCTATGAGTGGAAATATCCGCTCTGCATCCACCTTGTCGAGCCCCTTCATTATCTTATATATTTCGATAAGACCACCTCTCATTCTTCTGAACTCTAATGAGTATAGGCCCAACCTACTCAACCTATCTTCATGTCAACCCCCTCATCTCTGGAATCAACCCAGTGAACCTTCTCTGAACAGCTTCCAATGCAAGTATATCCTTGCAGCAGAGCTGGTCTCCAGTCATTGTGGTTAATCCTTGCCACTGGACCAAGATCGAGCTCTGTCAAGCCCGTGTGGTGGCTGCGGTGCAACAGCCACCACACGTTAAAAAAAAATCCACGCACAGGCATCTTCCATCCTTCAAGATGTAGTTCGGGATCCAGAATATTACATCCTTCATTGAAATACCTGTGAGCTCATCCCTTTTTGTCGTGGAAGCAAGTCATCCTCGTTCGAGGGACTGCCTATGATGATCCTTCCTTAAATACAGAGACCAAAACTGTATGCAGTACTCTAGGTGTGGCCTCACCAATACCCTGTACAGTTGCAGCAGGACTTCTCTGCTTTTATACTCTCTCCCCCTTGCAATAAAGGCCAACATTCCATTTGCCTTCCTGATTACTTGCTGTACCTGCATACTAACCTTTTGTGTTTCATTCACAAGGACCCCCAGGTCCCTCTGTACTGCAGCACTTTGCACTTTTTCTCCATTTAAATTATAATTTGCTCTTCTGTTTTTTTCTGCCAAAGTGGATAACCTCACATTTTTCCACATTATACTCCATCTGCCAAATTTTTGCTCATTCACTTAGCCTGTCTATATCCCTTTGCAGATTTTTTGTGTCCTGCTCACAATTTGCTTTCCCACCCATCTCTGTATCATCAGCAAACTTGACTACATTACACTCAGTCCCTTCATCCAAGTCATTAATATAGATTGCAAATAGTTGAGGACCCAGCACTGATCCCTGCAGCATCCCACTAGTTACTGTTTGCCAACCGGAAAATGACCCCTTTATCCCGACTCTCTGTTTTCTGTTAGTTAGCCAATCCTCTATCCTTGCTAATATATTACCCCCAACCCCGTGAATTTTTATCTTGTGCAGTAACCTTTTATATGCCACCTTATCGAATGCTTTCTGAAAATCCAAATACACCACATCCACCCTACTCGTTACGTCCTCAAAAAACTTTAGCAAATAGAATCGGAACCAATGTCCTCGGGGGAGTGTTTGCTAGTGCTGTTGGGGAGGAGTTAAACTGATATGGCAGGGGGATGGGAACCAATGCAGGGAGATAGAGGGAAACAAAAAGGAGGCAAAAACAAAAGACAGAAAGGAGATGAGGAAAAGTGGAGGGCAGAGAAACCCAAGGCAAAGAACAAAAAGGGCCATTGTACAGCAAAATTCTAAAAGGATAGAGGGTGTTAAAAAAACAAGCCTAAAGGCTTTGTGTCTTAATGCAAGGAGTATCCGCAATAAGGTGGATGAATTAACTGTGCAAATAGATGTTAACAAATATGATGTGATTGGGATTACGGAGACGTGGCTCCAGGATGAGCAGGGCTGGGAACTCAACATCCAGGGGTATTCAACATTCAGGAAGGATAGAATAAAAGGAAAAGGAGGTGGGGTAGCATTGCTGGTTAAGGAGGAGATTAAGGCAATAGTTAGGAAGGACATTAGCTTGGATGATGTGGAATCTATATGGGTAGAGCTGCAGAACACCAAAGGGCAAAAAACGTTAGTGGGAGTTGTGTACAGACCTCCAAACAGTAGTAGTGATGTTGGGGAGGGCATCAAACAGGAAATTAGGGGTGCATGCAATAAAGGTGCAGCAGTTATAATGGGTGACTTTAATATGCATATAGATTGGGCTAACCAAACTGGAAGCAATACGGTGGAGGAGGATTTTCTGGAGTGCATAAGGGATGGTTTTTTAGACCAATATGTCGAGGAACCAACTAGGGGGGAGGCCATCTTAGACTGGGTGTTATGTAATGAGAGAGGATTAATTAGCAATCTCGTTGTGCGAGGCCCCTTGGGGAAGAGTGACCATAATATGGTGGAATTCTGCATTGGGATGGAGAATGAAACAGTTAATTCAGAGACCATGGTCCAGAACTTAAAGAAGGCTAACTTTGAAGGTATGAGGCGTGAATTGGCTGGGATGGATTGGCGAATGATACTTAAGGGGTTGACTGTGGATGGGCAATGGCAGACATTTAGAGACCGCATGGATGAACTACAACAATTGTACATTCCTGTCTGGCATAGAAATAAAAAAGGGAAGGTGGCTCAACCGTGGCTATCAAGGGAAATCAGGGATAGTATTAAAGCCAAGGAAGTGGCATACAAATTGGCCAGAAATAGCAGCGAACCTGGGGACTGGGAGAAATTTAGAACTCAGCAGAGGAGGACAAAGGGTTTGATTAGGGCAGGGAAAATGGAGTATGAGAAGAAGCTTGCAGGGAACATTAAGACGGATTGCAAAAGTTTCTATAGATATGTAAAGAGAAAAAGGTTAGTAAAGACAAACGTAGGTCCCCTGCAGTCAGAATCAGGGGAAGTCATAACGGGGAACAAAGAAATGGCGGACCAATTGAACAAGTACTTTGGTTCGGTATTCACGAAGGAGGACACGAACAACCTTCCGGTTATAAAAGGGGTCGGGGGGTCTAGTAAGGAGGAGGAACTGAGGGAAATCCTTATTAGCCGGGAAATTGTGTTGGGGAAATTGATGGGATTGAAGGCCGATAAATCCCCAGGGCCTGATGGACTCATCCCAGAGTACTTAAGGAGGTGGCCTTGGAAATAGTGGATGCGTTGACAGTCATTTTCCAACATTCCATTGACTCTGGATCAGTTCCTATGGAGTGGAGGGTAGCCAATGTAACCCCACTTTTTAAAAAAGGAGGGAGAGAGAAAACAGGGAATTATAGACCGGTCAGCCTGACATCGGTAGTGGGTAAAATGATGGAATCAATTATTAAGGATGTCATAGCAGTGCATTTGGAAAGAGGTGACATGATAGGTCCAAGTCAGCATGGATTTGTGAAAGGGAAATCATGCTTGACAAATCTTCTGGAATTTTTTGAGGATGTTTCCAGTAGAGTGGATAAGGGAGAACCAGTTGATGTGGTATATTTGGACTTTCAGAAGGCGTTCGACAAGGTCCCACACAAGAGATTGATGTGCAAAGTTAGAGCACATGGGATTGGGGGTAGTGTACTGACATGGATTGAGAACTGGTTGTCAGACAGGAAGCAAAGAGTAGGAGTAAATGGGTACTTTTCAGAATGGCAGGCAGTGACTAGTGGGGTGCCGCAAGGTTCTGTGCTGGGGCCCCAGCTGTTTACATTGTACATTAATGATTTAGATGAGGGGATTAAATGTAGTATCTCCAAATTTGCGGATGACACTAAGTTGGGTGGCAGTGTGAGCTGCGAGGAGGATGCTGTGAGGCTGCAGAGCGACTTGGATAGGTTAGGTGAGTGGGCAAATGCATGGCAGATGAAGTATAATGTGGATAAATGTGAGGTTATCCACTTTGGTGGTAAAAACAGAGAGACAGACTATTATCTGAATGGTGACAGATTAGGAAAAGGGGAGGTGCAAAGAGACCTGGGTGTCATGGTACATCAGTCATTGAAGGTTGGCATGCAGGTGCAGCAGGCGGTTAAGAAAGCAAATGGCATGTTGGCCTTCATAGCAAGGGGATTTGAGTACAGGGGCAGGGAGGTGTTGCTACAGTTGTACAGGGCATTGGTGAGGCCACACCTGGAGTATTGTGTACAGTTTTGGTCTCCTAACCTGAGGAAGGACATTCTTGCTATTGAGGGAGTGCAGCGAAGGTTCACCAGACTGATTCCCGGGATGGCGGGACTGACCTATCAAGAAAGACTGGATCAACTGGGCTTGTATTCACTGGAGTTCAGAAGAATGAGAAGGGACCTCATAGAAACATATAAAATTCTGACGGGGTTAGACAGGTTAGATGCAGGAAGAATGTTCCCAATGTTGGGGAAGTCCAGAACCAGAGGTCACAGTCTAAGGATAAGGGGTAAGCCATTTAGGACCGAGATGCGGAGGAACTTCTTCACCCAGAGAGTGGTGAACCTGTGGAATTCTCTACCACAGAAAGTTGTTGAGGCAAATTCACTAAATATATTCAAAAAGGAGTTAGATGAGGTCCTTACTACTAGGGGGATCAAGGGGTATGGCGAGAAAGCAGGAATGGGGTACTGAAGTTGAATGTTCAGCCATGAACTCATTGAATGGCGGTGCAGGCTAGAAGGGCCGAATGGCCTACTCCTGCACCTATTTTCTATGTCTATGTTTCTATCAAACATGATTTCCCTTTCATAAAACCGTGCTGACTCTGCTTGATTGAATTATGCTTTTCCAAATGTCCCACTCTGCTTCCTTAATAATGGACTCCAGCATTTTCCCAACCACAGATGTTAGGCTAACTGGTCTATAGTTTCCTGCTTTTTGTCTGCCTCCTTTTTTAACTGATGGTTTCTATTAAGCATATGACTGATAATACCACATAGTTACAGCATCAAATCAGAAAGTCAAGAGAAGTGTACATTCATTCACACTCACAACTGGCTGCACTGACTTCAGAGCTCTATAGTTTTATGAAGACTATTCAGTTAATTGAAACCAAAGAGCTCATGGTTGGATCATCGAATGTAAGATTTGACAATTTATAATGCTTCCTTCAGAACACTGGTTTAAGGCATGTCCTAAACTCCCATTTGGATTACATACATGGAATTCTATCTTGCATTTTTTGGCGGAGTTTACAATTGAATGTGTTGTGATTTCTATGGAATGATTTTGTTAATGGTTCTCTATTGATTAATTGATGGATTAGTAAGCATGTGGAAAGTACGAGCATGATGTAAATGATTGTACTTGGGTAGCAAACTAAAAACTCCCTCATTGTTCCTGCTCATGATCCCAGAGGTCAGCCTGTTTCTTTATAAATTCAGCATATAGCCTCACGGTGTAATAAATCCCTTCATTTCCAATCGCTAAATCTGTGCTGGGACTTCTCTCTGTGCAGTAGTATTCATGTTGGTTAGTTCTTTAACTCTCACCCACATTACTGACATTAGTGGAAGTTCAACATTTCTACTCCATTATTAATTTTCTTTCCATAAAAGGGATGAATTATTGAGCTCATAAATATGAGCGATGTCTGTGTTAGAAAACAGAACACTTTTTCCTTTCAATATCAGCATCAAGCAGTCCACAGTCAGTAAATCATCATTAAAAGTAGAGGAAAACTACCTTTATTCTGGTCCAACAACAGCGAGGATTTTCAACAGCATGCCACCAGTCTCCCACACGAAAAATGGGTGACCAGTGGAGGAAAATCTGGTGGGCACTTTGGACACTCATTGCCCGCCAGATTAAATTTTCAGGCAGGTCTTCAAATGGGCACCCAGCAACTGCTGCCCAAAACAGGCAGGAGACTGTTTACAAATTGCGGTCCCGTTGTAAGACTCTGATTGCAATAATGTACAAATGGGCAGAGCATGCTCGGTCCACTTTTCCATCCGCTGAGCGGCCTAACCAGGGGGCACTCAGCAAAAGGTAAGTTTAAAAAAAAAAGGGATTTTTGAGGGTTCAAGAGGAGCAGTCACGTGCTCCTGAAACCACAAAACTCTTCCAGCCCATTTTCTTTCTCCCATCCACCTCAAGATTCATTCTTCTCCCCACAACAGCCTTCCTGCCTGCCAGCCCTGTGTAGTAGCTGATCGATTTTCTACCCTCTGAAACTGGCAGCCTACAGCGGAGTGCCCAATTGGTGTCCACAGCTTGTCGGTAAAGTTCAAATGGGCGGTGAGCGTGGACGCCCTGTCCTCACTGAAAAATGGAATGTAAAGCACTGTTCCCTGCTTAAAACTCATTCTCACTTCTGAGCTAAAATGAGCAGAGAAAGGAGTTTCACCCCTCAGTTATCACACAAACACCAGTGCGGCCCACCGCTACCGCCAGCTCCAGGTGAAAATCTAGCCACCTAGTGGCTAGACATGGTATAGCAATGTCCATGCTGCTCAGTGGCCACACTGAATTCGGGTGAATATTGGTCAGAGCTGCCTTTTTATTTTAAAATGAAAGCTAACAGTTCTTTTCTTTAACAATGTGCTGAATATACTTGACAAAAATTAAGTGGTAGCCAAAAGGATTGAAAGAAAAAAAAAATAACAGTTTGTCTTCAAAGAGACAGTTTGTTCAAATTAGGAAATCCTCTTTCTAACTGATCTATAATAGGCTGTAACTTTCCATATCTATATGGCAACCAAAAAAAACCTCACCCATTACTCCTCGTTGTTGTCAATAAACATTATTTAAAAAAATTATTGATGTTTTGAATACCTGACATCTTTTTGATGAGATGTTAAACCGAGGTCCTCTCGGGTGTACTTAAAAGATCCCACAGCTCTATCCGAAGAAAAGCAGGACAGTTCTCCCTGGTGTCCTGGCCAATATTTATCTCTCAACCAACAGTTGCAACAGATTATTTGGTCATTTATCTCATTGCTGTTTGTGGGAGCTTGTTGTGTGCAAATTGGCTGCCGTGTTCCTTACATAACAAAAGTGACTACACTTCAAAAAGTAATTCATTGACTGTAAGGCACAATAGAAAATCCTGAGCTCATGAAAGACGCTATATAAATGCAAGTTCTTTCATTTCTTTCTTTCACATATATGGCAGTATTCTGTACTTGCTCCTGGATTAATATGTCATATGTTACAAACTGTAGACAGGAATATAATATGAAGGAAAAGGATGTAATGTTACTTCTGATTATGACTGCATGACACTGATGTTGCTTGGAGCTTGGTGCACTTTTGTCATGCCTTCCTCTTTTTAGCCAATGACAGCAGGTGTACAGGAGAGAGTACATTTCAACAAGATAAAGCCCATCATTGCTGCGAGGTGAATAGAACTGACAGGCAGATATCATTTTTCAAAAGTGGGCTTCGCACCAAATTCGGACACGTCAGAAATCTGGGAGCAGAGATGACGGTTCATACTTTATGTGCAACACTGACCTTGGTAACAGCAGGGTGGACTAAGAAAAACTCTCTTAGAATTTGATGACCTAGTGTTGCAAGAATCATTGCTGTTCCACTGGCTTAGGAGAGGTCAAGGTCTATGGAGTTAAAATGAAAGCGCAGACATGCAATCTTTATTTTATCTTTGGATCTAATCCTACCTACCTGTAGTCGTAATTGCATCCTCCCGACCACATAACCATACATGGGTAACATTCAAGCAAGTAAATCAAAGCGATGACGTTAGCAGCTGCAAGGCCTCAGTCCATCTTTCTCAAAACTCCCACTTGTGCTTAAGTCTCAAACAGCTTCTGTGAAATCAACTCTCTCTTAAAAACTGTATTCCACTAAAGAAAATATGTCAGTTGTACATTACTCGGTGATGTCCACAGATGAATATATTTAAGTTCTGATTTTTTTGCACGATAAGGAAGAGGAAAGTCTTACAAAATGACAGAGAAGAAATGCCCATTTGATAAGGTTTCACTGACGGCATTAATTTTACATGCTTGTTAACAATAAAGATGTTATAATAACTGAAAAACTGCCATCGCTTTAGATGGAGACACGTCAGTATTTAGTCATTGTTGTTACAGTAATTTTCCTGCTTTGGTGTGACAATTTTCTGAGTCGATTTTAGAATCCTTTACGACAGTCAACTATCACTTGATATTTGCACTGTGCACTCTGCTAGTGATTCGTTCTGATCCAGGAGAACAGTGATAGTAGAATGGTTGAGAATTCCTACACATTTCCCTTCGCACATAGGGGCTAAGACACATGGGGCCTCATCTTTAAGGCACATTCTTAGATTTTTCTAAGTTTATGCAATATATATTCATTCATGGGATATCAGGGCAGATATTTATCTTACTGTGTTTGGGAGTAAAGAAATACCCGGGCATAGCACATAGAGAAAAATCAGATGGGGAGGATCACAAGCATATAACACAACCCGTCTAATTGATCAAAACATTCAATTTTCCCTCATTTCTTGCCCCATTTTGCTCACCTCCAGTTTTGCCCTTTCATTGCACAACTTAAACATTTAGGATGCCGGTGAAAGAAATTGTATGGTCACACTGAAAACTGCAGCAAATGGACTCCTTTACTCAGAGACTTATGTCGGGAAAGTCTTGGGTGAGGGGATTTCCCACCAGCTGCTGTAACTTCGGCAGAAGATTGGCAGAAACCTTGTTTACACGGTGTATCCAGGGTTTCCACCAAAGTTATGGCAGATGATAGGGAGAAACTCCAGAGGAAATTCTTGTATTGGTTTTTCCAAATTCAGTTTCTTTCTTCAATTAGAGGAGCTGACAGGCTGCACCCACTCCCTGCAAGTACCCCCAGCCCTTCGTTTTGAGTTTTCCAGCCTCAGCACCATCAAATGTTATCATTCTTACCAAGACTCAGACTTCTCTCAGGCCACAGAGCCTAGCATACTTCTCCAAAATCTTACCCTCCCTACCCCACCACACTTGGTGTACTGTCGAGCCCCTTGCCCCATCCACACACTCTCATGTACTGACCCCCTCAACTGAAGTATTGCCAGATTCTCTCTGTCGTGTATCCTACATGGTTACTGCTTGGACTATTACAAGGTGTGCCACCAGAGCGCACTGCAGTGGGAGACTCGTAGATTACCTGTACAGGTGGGCCAGGCCTAGTATAAAAGGCAGGCCACCATGTGTGATCCTCACTCTGGCGTTGCATTAAACGGTCATTACAGTTCAAGCACAACACATTGTCACGTGGAGTCATTATTAGAGCATCTGAAGACATAACAATTGGCGACGAGCTTACGGACCTTCACGCGAAAATGGCTAACCTTGGTACGTTGCAGCAGTTCGCCGATCATAATGATTGGGAAGCCTTTGTGGAGAGGCTCGATCATTTCTTCACAGCAGATGACCTGGCAGGTCACAATCCAGCCCCACTGGCTGATAAGCACAGAGTTATCCTGCCAACCAGTTGTGGGCCCACCGTCTATGGCCTCGGCAGGGACTTGCTGGCACCAGCGAAGACAACAACCAAGACATACAAGGAGCTTGTAACGCTGATCCAAGAACAACTCAAGCCCAAAGAGAGCATCCTCACAGCCAGACACCAGTTTTATACACACTGACTGCCCGAAGGCCAGGAGGTCACGAAATATGCTGCAGACCTCAGGAGGCTGGCGGCACCGTGTGATTTTGGTGACTACCTCACCGATGCGCTGCGGGATATCTTTGTCATCGGAATCGGCCATGAGGGCCTTCTTCATAAGCTACTGTCTGCGGATTCCACAGTCACACTGCAGAAGGCCGTCTCCGTGAGCCAGGCATTCATGACCTCGACCTGTGACTCTAGGCAGATGGCTCATCCTCAGGACTCAAACCCGGCAAGTACTGTTCACAGAGTGGCACCTTTTAGCGGCTGGATTGTAGAATGTGAATCTTCTCAGGGGAGCGAGAACAGGCCCCCGAGTCCCTTAACTCAGAGTCCGCCGAGGGGGGCTAAGCAAGTATCACCATGCGGAGGGAATCACAGGGCTCACCAGTGCCGTTTTAAAGACTATGTGTGTAAAGGCTGCAGCACAAAGGGCCACCTCCAGCGAATGTGTAAAAGAAATATGACTCATTGTGTTGATGAAGAATCTGCAGATGGCCATGAATCCAGCGTGGATTATGAAACGATAGTCAGAGAGGCAGCTCAGCCCCACGATGAGGTTTACCTGCACCACCGAATGTTCTCCATTGAGGATAGAAGTTGAGATAAATGGCATTCCAGTCTTCATGGAAGTGGACACGGGGGCGAGCCAGTCAGTAATGAATCAAGAAGCCTTTGAGAGGGACAATCAAGCTGAACGACCCAAGTTGGTCCCGGTTCAGGCAAAGCTGCTCACCTACACTAATTAACTTATCCCAGTCGTTGGTAGTGTGGATGTAAAGGTACTCCACGATGGCGCGGTGCACAGGTTACCATGTGGATTGTTGCAGGTGATGGACCGGCGCTACTCAGAAGAAGGTGGATGGAGAAGATCCATTGGAGCTGGGAAGATTTCATCCCTCCAGCGATCGACGTCCCCCGCGCTCAGAGGCAAAGCAAGCCTTCAACCGAGGTTGGACCCGGCACCAGAGAGCAGACCAGCACAGCACCCGAGGCACAGACCGCTCAGCACGACTGCGTGGAGATGATCCAGCTGCGACGACCCGAACGCACCTTCCAGGCTCCAGTGGCAGGACTCCGGAGGAAGAAAATCGGACCCAGAGGCGACTTCCCAGCTTCGGTGACAGAACCCGGGGAGAAGAGGATCACAGCAGTCGACATCGTGGATGGAAGAAAGATGCCGCCCAAACCACGAGGTGAAGCGCTGAAGAAAAAGATGGCAGTGGCCAGACCACGAGGTGCAGCGCTGATGGAGCAACACGTGGTACCAAGCGAAGAAAAGGATTGGGGTAAAGATAGCAAGGCTCTCTTAAAGGAGGCCAGCAACCCACCACATTTAAAGGGACAGTTCCACACTCTCAATGTAACACCAACTGCGAGTTGGAAGTAAAATGTGTAATTGATGATCAGAGTTTTATACGTGTAATAAACAAAGAAAAGTCGGGCGATTGCGATCAGAGCTATAGGCTATTTACAATTAGTAATGAAACGTTGTGCGATGTAGGATTTCAACTGCATACAGTCAATGCAGCAACCAAACACCCATCGGGAGCACACAGGTCCAGCGAGCTACCCAATGCTACAGTCTGCATCACTGGGACAAGAGTTATGCACCACGGAGTGTGGCCACAAGCAGCTAATATATACAAACTGCAGAGCAAGCGATCTCAGGAGGGTATTGATACCCTGCCCCCGATTGGCTCCACCTCTCAGGCACCCAATGGCAACAACCACCACGAGCCTGAAAGAGCAAACTGCGCTAAGGCGCTAAGACCCTATCGCCACCAAGGCTACACCTGGGAATGAAGGGTCACCCGCAACGGTTCCCCCAAATGGGACTGGGACCAGCCAGGATCCCAAACCAAATAACGCCTAGGCAAGCGAGTCAGTAGTTCCCTGTGCACTGCTAGACAACTGCTTCTCAGCGACCCGGGGCGCAAGGAGAGGACAGAGATGTCACAGGCATCTGTGAACTTGCCCGACACTAGAAGCTAGGGCAAAAGCCCCGAAAGCAGGCAACTTGAGCCAACCGGGTTCCCACTGCCAGTACTGGGCACCGCGTCACCACCAGACTATCTGGACACCATCCAGCAGTTCTGGCACTAGTTTGTCCTCATGCACTGGTGCTGACCCCAGTATAGTCCAAGCATGTACCTCACCATTCAAATGTACGTATCTCACTATGGTACCACGAATGTAGTACTATAAATGCAATTTTTTTTTTGGACTTGAATGTATATGAATGTAATGAGCCAACGGCACAATCTGTATGTGGGAGGGAGAGAATGGAGTGATCATGGATGCACAAACAGAAACCACCAGCACCTCCACTGCCAACGAAACACCACCTACTCACACAAGATGGAAACGACCCTCCAAGGGTCAACTAGATAGAGCTAAGCCCAAAGCACAGTCAATGCAAACGTGATTTGCACTAAGGACTTGGGGCGAGTGATGCCATGTATGCTACATGGTTACTGCTTGCAATATTACAAGGTGTGCCACCAAAGGGCACTGCAGTGGGAGACTTGTAGGTTACCTGTACAGGTGTGCCAGGCCTAGTGTAAAAGGCAGGCCACCATGTGTGATCCTCACTCTGGAGTTACATTAAATGGACTAAGTTCAAGCACAACACATTGTCTCGTGGAGTCATTATTAGAGCATCTGAAGACATAACACTCTCCATCTCTGTCACTCCCCACACCAACTGATCTTATTTTTTCAACCCCAAGTCCTTCCTGGTTCCATCCATACCTAGTTCTGCCAGGCACGGTTATATCACAGATCACCCATGGACTAGTCGTACCACAGATTAGACATCCGTGGACTAGTTATACCAAGATTAGACAGTGTACCAAGATATTCCTGCTTGAATCACACTATGTAGCTAAATGCCAGTGTCAGATTCCACCCAAACTTCATTTTAGCAAGACTATTCCATTTCCCAAATGAATATGTCTGTTCTGACTGAGATGGCCAAATACATGCCACTGATGTTAGATTTAAAGGTAGTTTTGTGTTCTGCACTCTATCTACTGGAATGTCTTCAGGCTGTCCCAGCATTTCACTTACGATCGTTAACAGCTGCGAAAGAAAAGGAACTTTCATCCCTTCTTCTGGATCTGGGTTTGAACTTACTTCTCAAAAGTCAAAGGGCATTGTTGTAACCTACTGTGCTGCTGAGTTCTCTCCTAGAGATGGTTTGCCTTGAAGGTTGTGATCTAAGCGTTCTTAACATATTTCAAGTAAATGCACATTAGCAGTGGGATATTGATACCACTGCCACAAATTAACAGGTTCTGAGCAGAAGAAAGTCCCTCAGATCTTGCTGAAAATTAGGACTTACAAAGGTTGGCAGCAGTTTTGCTCGCACCATATGAAAGACCAATTAAAGTCATGGTGACAAACAGATGTTTGTCCATTATTAGCTGTGTACATGCAGCTTCATTCATGATTGAATTGTACTGGAGTATAAACTGAATGACTGCTTTCCAGTTACAGTGCCGTGTCAGTGTGCTATATATCATTTGGTGATTTATTTGTTTATTTATTCAAAATATTTAAGCAGGATATCCCAGTTCAGCCCAAAGTTTTGTTTACAGCAAGTTGCTGGCCAAGAGTGACTAACAAACACAATTTAGCAGGAGATACAGGAGACAAATTGTATGCAGCACAGATGAACACAGCACTAACTTTTGGCATTTAAAGTTTTGTTTGTTCATTGTTGCAAACATTTCAAAATAATGTTTAACACATGATAGACAACCAGGGACATGGATTATTTTTTTTACCAAAACCACAGTTCAGCACAGCCTGCTAACATTCAAGCCTAGATTGTTGCCAGTGAGAGTGCAGATGGGGAGGTGGGGCAGAGATCTGTGTGGCCAGACTCCAGTCCACTTTATTGCCTGCCTGTCATTTGCAGCAGTGACAAGAATTATCATTGGGTTATTCCATTCATATGAATCAAACACAACAGTATGTGTTCCATTCTATTTGTTTGAGCAAATATTGGACCTTTCGCCCGATACCACCTCCCATACATACGAGCCCAATTCTTCACCCGATGAGAACGGGGCGTGCAGGGGATGGCAGCATTCCAGCTCACTGGCTTTCGTTCAACCTCGCGCCACACGCCATTTTAACAGGTGCATTTTGAAAAGCATGTGAGGTGGTCGACAGCTTCATTGGTATGCAAAAGTCGAGCTCTGAGGTCATCATTCAGACCCTGATGTTACTTTAACCCCGGGACATCTATATTGCTGATAGGAAGCTCCAGGGAAGCTGGAGTGAGAAGGCTCCAAGTCCAGAAAAGGGCATCGTCTGCCCTGGGATTCCCCCTTTCCCTGATCACGATGACATCCAGCCGCCCCCACCCACCAATAACAACAACTTGCATCTATATAGCACCTTTAACATAGTAAAACATCCCATGGCGCTTCACAGGAGCAAATAGCAAACAAAATTTGACCCAATCCACTCACCTGACTGCCAGGAGCCGTTCCCCCAGGACCCCAATAGTGACCTCCTGCCGTGCTTGGTCTCGATCCCATGCGCCGGCTTCACCACATTCCCGTTGGGTTCCGTTGGGAATTGGACCTGCAATATGTTAATGTGACCAGAGAATTAAAATAGCCCAGGCCTCACACGCCTGTCACTTGCTCCAATGACTCTATGCTAGCTTCTCAACTCAGGTTAAACTCAGGTCGACAGACATTGTGATCTTACCTGTTGAGATGGGCATAGGCGTAGGAATTGATAAATATGGAGAATTCTGCAGCCTAGTCACTTTTCTTCCCAGCTAGGAGGTGATGGGTGGCAGTGAATAAGCATCTCACATTCGGAAGGAAAACTGAAAGGGAATTCCAACCATTCAGATTTGTGTTTAAATTTCTTGATTGTTTTGAAACTTAGCAGAGAACTCGTTAGCAGACTTAACTGACAATTATTACTATTCAAAAGTTAGCCCTAAAATTCATACTTCATTCAACTAATTCCAAAAGGAACTGGGATTATTCAAAATATTATAAAACAGTCAACTTCAGTTACAATAACATCTTAAATGATTTCACAGGCAACTTGCATAAGCCAGCACAAAAAAATAAATCTTTTAACTTTTAATTTTGCAGGGCCTGAAAATCTATTAGCTGTTATATCAGAATCATGCCTGATGGTGCACTCCTGCCAGATTCAGTAGGGACAGTGGGATGGTGCCTAAGTTCACATGGGGTCAACGGGTGCCTGCACAATATGAGCGCATTGCTGATGCTTGACCATTCTATGCTGTCAAGCACTCCAGTGTCTGGTTTATTGGAGGGGGTACCTAGGCACATCACCACCAAAGACCACATAGAGATCCCCTCCCTCCCCCCCCCAAAAAAAAAACCTGACACCCTGCACCAGCCCTCTCTTTAAGAAAATTGATGGAAAAATTAAGAAAAAATTCTGCCTTGCTTTGGGGAGGTTTAGGTCTGTAGCAAGTGGAGATACCATACCTTACAAAAACCTGAGGAAACTTCCAGCATAGGTCGGAACCCAGCATATCCAGGCCCAAATTCAGTTCCATAATTTCACCTTCAGGCCAGTCCTCATTAACTCCATATTTGGCTATTGAAGAAGTTAGTTTCAGATGGCCAAAGCATAGCTGAAATCTGCTGCTACATCAGAACCATCTTAGTGCCTTCTTCAGAGAATGATATCCCAACAGAAGTGAGTAGATGCATGATAAGTCATGTGTTTTTTGGTATGATTGTTGTGTGAAGGTATTGCTGTATTTCTCAGTAAACATCATATGCCAGGCAGATGTTCCTAAACACAAAGTGACACCAGATGTTCTGTGGTAAAAAGAAAAACACATTTGTTGGTTCAGTGTAAATGTACACTATGTGGTGGAACTCATATTTCTTTATTAGGGAGCCGCTGTTTTCTGACCATCTGTTAGAGAGTTATTAAATCTCATTGAGAAATCTACATTTGGAAAAGTGGAGAGTCGGTAAGGGCTGAGGCTGTTTTCATTCATTTAACAGCTGTTATGTGAATTGATCAATAAAACAATTAATAGACTTGGTTTATGCTTCTAATCATGGGTGCATCAAAGGGGATTGAGGAAGGGGACAGCTTCTGCCAGACTTATAACCACTTTTCCAGCTGTTCCCGTTTAGAAAAACACTTTAGCCAGTGAGATTTTCAAATAGTAAAATGGAAGATGCTGCTTATCCCCATGTAACACTGGGCTGGGCATGGCACAGGCACATTTGGCAATTGACCACCATCTGCCCTGTATGATTCTATGAACATGTGGATGACATGCTTAGCATTTTCTCCTTCTCTATAATTAACAGATCTCCTGTGGTCTAGCTGAGAGTGAGTCTATGAGTACACTATTGCAAGAAAACATGTGTGTTGGGTGTGGAAGTGAGGCAGAGGCTCACATCTTCCCAAGATTTGAAAATAAGTTTGTAAGAGATCTCCTCAGAGACAACAACGTATATCATTTTTGATTAGTTCCTGGAACAGAGATAAATAACCTTTCTGAAAAATAAATAAGTAATCTTTGCATTACCTGCTGCAGGTAGATAATAAGTAAAGACCACCATTACATAAGTTAAACTGTATATGTCTCAGGGAAGCGGTGGAGGGTGGGGGCGTAGGAGGAGGAGGAACAGGCAGTTCAAGTTTTCACTATGAACCTGGGTGTTCAGGGGGCCTGTGAACCCACTTCACCACTGGATGGACCAATGATGGAGTGAGACTTCTGATGTGCCAGCTACCTATGTGCTTGACCCCATCTAAATTCTAGGATCATTACACAGTCTGAGATTTCCCCTCCCCCATAATCTTTGGGCCCTGGGCCCAAATAAGGTAGAAGTGTCAACTTCACAGTCCTTCATACAAACATGACAAAGTGCGTTACACCTATCCAGACCTAAAAGTATCACAATTTCACATCCAAGCCATTAATATGGCTCGACAATCCTCCAGGTGCAAGCATAACCCTAGCAGGGCCTAGAGTTGGCAAAAGGGGGAAATTCATGGGCAGCTGCACCACTCTTGTGTTCTTGGCTTCCAGCCTTGGTGAAAAAACAGCCCCAGGGCCCAAAGATTATGGGGGAGGGGAAATCTCAGACTTACAGCAGTTTAACAAACATTGTTTGACAAATTGAGGCAGTTATTCCACTACATTTAATTGTTAGAAACAAATTTGATTCTACTCCTAACAATTGATAGTTATGCATTGTGAATAAATGTGCACTTGATCCAAGTACAAAAGTGCAAATATGTCGTTCTCTCGTTACACCAACATACTGATCGAAGTACAATGGCTTGTACTAAATCAGTTGTGTGTGTTTTTTTCCAGGCTTTAAGCAACCATTGTACTTAGTCTTCAGTGTCTCTGTAACAAGTGTGATCGATGTTTCTGTAATAAAACATCCAATTCATTGGCTAGAACCATTAAGTTCACAATGAGTGAACCTGAGATATATACTCTATTCTAACTGAGCTTACCAAGTGTCACAGCTAAATTTGTAACCTTAGCTCACAAGTTTGAGAATTCAGGGATTTCTGATGAGGTGGGAGGGCTATAGGGCAAACCAGAATTCTGTAACTCTCTCAAGGTCACCATTCAGGAGATGCTTGTCAAGTTTACAATAAAAGAATAAAAGAAAATTAAATACTGATAGAGGTCATCTAAAACTGATTAGGTTCCAGCGCTTACACTGGTGAGCTCAACAATCACACCCATTCAGGAAAGCAAGAACTTTATCAACTGGTAACAGAATGCCTTGGAGACCAGTAACAAAAGTTGAAAGGAAAGCTACATCTTAATAGGCCCCAACTTACCTCCCTCAGTGTTTCCTTCCTCATACAATCTGGCTTTCAAAAACTCAAAGTTGCAGCACCTAATCATTACTTCCTCACTGACTTCATTGTCTCTTCTACTCTTTTCAACCTTGGTGATGTCCTACACAATAGAACTTGGCTCTCCTCCGGGGTCTGTGAATAAAACAGCATTAGTTAGTATTATGGTTCTACCACTTTGCACTCTACCTATTAAAAAATATAGAGTGCATGGCAGCACATTGGGGTACAAATATTAGCACCATAGACTGGGGTTGCTAGACTTACCATCTTATTAACGGCGACAATCGGTGCACGGCCACTTTTACAGGTCACTACCACTGGGCAGCCAATGTGCCTGTCTGTTTCAGGAGAACGCCCTTTTTAATATGCAGATCAGGATCCTGTGACATATATAGGACCCCGGCTACCATTTTAGGACAGATCTGGTGCATTGTCCAATCAGTGTTATTGGCGATGAGGCCAATGAGGCGGCAAAAGATATTTTTGTGGGACCAAGAGAAGCAGAAATGCTCCTCCAGGTCCAAAATAAATAATCTTGGCCGCTGCTGTTCTAATCTCAACTCCCACCCCCACCCTGCAATCGCAAACCCCTTCCTTGATTTTCATTGCTGCCAGGACTGCTCATTCCAGGAGTGAAGCCCTCACTCCCAACAACTGAGTGTACTGTTACCTGCCTGATATCTGGATAATTTGTAGCGGTCCTAGTGATATAAAAAGAGAACCCTCTTCACTGTTTTTCAGGTAGTGATTAGATCATGTGCCTTCATGTGATTTTCCTTGACTTTGGAAACCAGTAGAATAACCACTTTATTAAACTGCAGTATAGACTAAAAAATGACAAACAAACATGTTAAGCAATAAATGGATAAGTGAACAGAAGCAATGGATGAAGGTTTATCGACCCCTTCTTTTAAGATAGGAAATATCAGTCCCATTAGCTATCCTAGGTAAAAACAGAAAATGCTGAAAATGCTCAGCAGACGAATGGTCAGCAGCCTGAAACATTAACTCTGTTTCTCTCTCAACAGATGTTGCATGATCTGCTGAGTAGTTCCAGCATTGGCTGTTTTTATTTCAAATTTCCAGCATCCGCAGTATTTTCCTTTTCCATTAGCTTTCCTAAACTGGAATGTAAACTGGGTCAGACACAGGGACCCCGAGTATTAACCTTTATATGGGGTTGTTGCTAACTGTCCACGGAGTCCCTCTGACCCACCTACCTCTTCTGATAGTTTGAGATGGACTACTCAATTTAAAAAAGAAAAGGTCGATTTTAACTTTTGCAACGAGATGCATATCTGAACAAATCACACAGCTGTTTGAAATGTACGGATTGGTTCCTCCCTCAAACAACCTGCCCAAGGATACCCAAATAGCAATCAAAACATTGTATTAATGTAGGCTGGGGCATAATTGCTGGGAGTGCAGCTAGTTTTTAACTCCTTGTGTGCTGTAATTGAATTAAAGGAGCGAATACCAGGCTTTTGACAAGGTCCCACACAAGAGATTGGTGTGCAAAATTAAAGCACATGGTATTGGGGGTAATGTACTGACATGGATAGAGAACTGGTTGGCAGACAGGAAGCAGAGAGTCGGAATAAATGGGTTCTTTTCAGAATGGCAGGCAGTGACTAGTGATACGTCCTTACTACACAGTATAAATGCACACGAGGCCCATGCTTGAGAGAAGGTCACTCTGTGACCTGTCCTTTATTCCTTAGCACTCAAGTGATGAAGGTGGGTGGAGCTTCCCCTTTTATACCTGAAGGTCCAGGTTAGGAGTGTCTCCCACCTAGTGATCAGTGTTCTCACGGTGTACAACTTAGGTCAGTTTATACATGGGTTACAATGCTGGTTGAATACATGACATCACCTCCCCCCTCAAAGTCTTATTGGGATCACAGGTTGAGTCTGTCTGGTGGTTTACGCTCCCTTGTAGAGCGCCTGAGTTGGGGCTCCGGTTGTTAGGCGCTGGCCTGAGTGTCTGCTGTTTGCGGTGCCTCAGGCCTGTCCGGACTGCCCACAGTGACTGGGCTCTCCTCCCTTTGGTTCCGGTGTTCGGTCACCTGTGGTGGAGTGAACTCTATATCGTGTTCTTCCTCTGCTTCTTCTATGGGGTTGCTGAACCTCCTTTTTGTTTGATCGACATGTTTGCGGCAGATTTGTCCATTGGTAAGTTTAACTATCAGAATCCTATTTCCCTCTTTGGCAACCACAGTGCCTGCGAGCCATTTGGGCCCTGCAGCGTAGTTGAGGACAAAAACAGGATCATTTACATCAATACATCGCGCCCTCGCATTCCTGTCATGGTAGTGATATTGAGACTGGCGCCTGCTCTCGACAATTTCTTTCATGGTGGGGTGTATAAGGGATAATCGGGTTTTGAGCGTCCTTTTCATCAGTAGCTCTGCGGGTGGAACCCGTGTGAGCGAGTGTGGTCGGGATCTGTAGGCCAACAGGAGGCATGATAAGCGGGTTTGTAGGGAACCCCCTTGGAATCTGAGCATCCCCTTTTTGATTATCTGCACTGCTCGTTCTGCCTGGCCGTTTGAGGCCGGCTTGAACGGTGCCGTTCTAACATGGTTAATTCCATTGCCTGCCATGAAGTCCTGGAATTCAGTGCTTGTGAAGCACGGGCCATTGTCACTGACCAAGATGTCCGGTAGACCGTGGGCGGCGAACATTGCCCGTAGACTTTCTATCGTGGTAGAGGATGTGCTTGAATTTAAAATTTCACACTCGATCCATTTGGAGTAGGCGTCTACTACAACCAAAAACATTTTCCCCATGAAAGGACCTGCGTAGTCCACATGGATGCGTGACCAAGGCTTGGCAGGCCATGGCCAGGGGCTAAGGGGGGCTTCCCTGGGCGCATGGCCCAGCTGGGCACACGTGTTGCACCTGCGAACACAAAGTTCCAGATCTGCGTCTATCCCTGGCCACCAAACGTGTGACCTGGCAATTGCCTTCATCGTGACAA
The DNA here is from genome assembly GCF_044704955.1 of Pristiophorus japonicus. NCBI lineage: Eukaryota > Metazoa > Chordata > Chondrichthyes > Pristiophoridae > Pristiophorus > Pristiophorus japonicus. The sequence continues at coordinate 222,190,632 of NC_091978.1, forward strand.
TGCCCGGGTGCCCATTGTGGAGTTCTCTGATGAACACCTCTCTGCCCATCTGGGGCATGACTACGCGGTTTCCCCACAGTAAGCAATCGGCCTGAATCGAGAGTTCATCCTTGCGCCTGTGAAATGGTTTAAATTTCTCAGGGCATGCCCTGTACGTGGGTGCCCAGTCCCCATTCAGGATACATTTCTTGACTAGAGACAATAGCAGGTCTCTATTTGTCCAGACTTTAATCTGACGGGCTGTCACGGGTGAGCCTTCACTTCCGAAAGCTTCAACAGCCATGACCATCTCAGCACCATGCTCGGTAGCCCCCTCAGTGGTGGCTAGTGGGAGCCTGCTGAGTGCATCGGCGCAGTTTTCGGTGCCCGGTCTGTGCCGAATTGTGTAGTCATAGGCAGCTAACGTGAGTGCCCACCTCTGTATGCGGGCCGATGCGTTTACATTTATGGCCTTGTTGTCGGCCAAAAGGGACGTTAGAGGTTTGTGATCTGTCTCCAGCTCAAATATCCTGCCAAACAGGTACTGGTGCATTTTCTTTACCGCATATACACATGCGAGCGCCTCCTGTTCTACCATCCCGTAGCCCCTTTCTGCCTGGGACAGACTCCTGGAGGCATAAGCTACCGGCTGTAACTGACCCTTGGCATTGACATGCTGCAGCACACACCCAACACCATAGGACGACGCATCGCACGCTAACACAAGTTTCTTACATGGGTCATATAGCGTTAACAGATTGTTGGAACATAACAAATTGCGTGCTCTATTAAAAGCCCTTTCCTGGCTGTCCACCCAGACCCATTCGCGACCTTTGCGTAGGAGCACGTGTAGCGGCTCTAGCAGCATGCTCAATTTGGGAAGAAAGTTACCAAAATAGTTCAGGAGCCCCAGGAACGAACGCAGCTCTGTCGTGTTACGGGGTCTGGGTGCTCTCTGGATCGCTTCCGTCTTGGATGCAGTAGGGCTGATCCTGTCTGCTGCTACCCTCATCCCCAGGAATTCTACCTCTGGAGCTAGGAAGACGCACTTCGCCTTTTTCAGTCGCAGACCTACCCTGTCCAGTCTGCGTAGCACCTCCTCCAGGTTGTGGAGGTGTTCTTCAGTATCGTACCCCGTAATGAGGATGTCGTCCTGAAAAACCACCGTCCCTGGAATCGACTTGAGGAGGCTTTCCATATTTCGTTGGAAGATTGCGGCGGCCGAGCGAATCCCGAACGGACATCTGTTGTACTCAAACAACCCCTTGTGTGTCGTGATAGTGGTCAGCTTCTTCAACTCACTCGCCAGCTCCTGGGTCATGTAAGCTGAGGTCAGGTCCAATTTTGAAAAAAATTTGCCGCCGGATAGCGTCGCAAAGAGGTCCTCCGCTCTCGGTAGCGGGAACTGGTCTTGGAGTGACACCCGATTGATGATGGCCTTGTAATCGCCACATATCCTGACCGACCCATCCGCCTTGAGCACCGGCACAATCGGGCTCGCCCAGTCACTGAATTCGACTGGCGAGATGATGCCTTCCCTCAACAGGCAGTCCAATTCGCCTTCTATCTTTTCCCGCATCACGTACGGCACCGCTCTGGCCTTGTGGTGTACTGGAAGGCGTCCGGGAATCACTACCTTGGCCCCCATGAAAGTGCCAATGCCGGGTTGAAATAATGAGTCAAATTTGTCCCGGACTTGTGAGCATGATACTCGCTCCACAGAGGAAATTGCATTGACATCGCCCCATTTCCAGTTCATGACAGCAAGCCAACTCCTCCCCAGTAGTGCGGGACCGTCCCCTGGGACAATCCAGAGTGGCAACCTGTTCTCTGAATCTTTGTGGGTCACGACTACCGTGGCGCTGCCAAGCACCGGAATGATCTGCTTTGTGTAAGTCCGTAGCTGTGCGTCAATCGGCGATAATTTTGGCCTCCTGGCCTTGGATGCCCACAACTTTTCGAACTGTTTGATACCCATCAGGGACTGGCTGGCACCCGTGTCTAACTCCATTGATACTGGGATGCCATTGAGGAGCACTTTCATCATTATCGGTGGCGTCCTGGTGTATGAACTGTATAAGTGCTCCACATGAACTTGCTGAACTTCAGCTTCCAGCGATTTTCCCCAGTGTCCATTTCTGCAATTTCTGCAGGTATTTTGCTCATCTCTGCAAACTCCGGCTGAATGTATGCCTCCAACCTCCAGCATGAGTTGCAGTTTGAAACAAAAGGTCCCTTGCCAGTCGATCGTCCCTGACTGCCCCTGTTATTGTCCTTGAGTGCACCACTAACAGGTGTTGATGGCCCCATTACTGGCCGCATTCTCCCTTGCAATGGCGTGAATCGCTGTTCAGCTTGCCATTGTCTCTGTTGAACTCCCCCTCTGGGTTCGACTACATGTTGGGGCATGCCTGACTGCCCTTGTCTGCCTGGAGAACTGTGTGCTGCTTTAACAATGTTGAATCCCTGTCCCAACCATTCCTTAATACAGTACCTCTCGTCTGTTCTGCTAGTGGCCATGCTCGCGTGGTTTAAATCCCAGTTTCTTGTCGCCATTGATATGTCCTTACTACACAGTATAAATGCACACGAGGCCCATGCTTGAGAGAAGGTCAGTCTGTGACCTGTCCTTTATTCCTTAGCACTCAAGTGATGAAGGTGGGTGGAGCTTCCCCTTTTATACCTGAAGGTCCAGGTTAGGAGTATCTCCCACCTAGTGGCCAGTGTTCTCACGGTGTACAACTTAGGTCAGTTTATACATGGGTTACAATGCTGGTTGAATACATTACAACTAGTGGGGCTCAGTGCTGAGACCCCAGCTATTTACAATATACATTAATGATTTAGATGAATGAATTGAGTGTAATATCTCCAAGTTTGCAGGTGACACTAAACTGGGTGGCGGTGTGAAATGTGAGGAGGACGCTAAGAGGCTGCAGGGTGATTTGGACAGGGTAGGTGAGTGGGCAAATGCATGGCAGATGCAGTATAATGTGGATAAATGTGAGGTTATCCACTTTGGGGGCAAAAACACGAAAGCAGAATATTATCTGAATGGCGGCAGATTAGGAAAAGAGGAGGTGCAACGAGACCTGGGTGTCATGGTACATCAGTCATTGAAAGTTGGCATGCAGCTACAGCAGGCAGTAAAGAAGGCAAATGGTATGTTGGCCTTCATAGATAGGGATTTTGAGTATAGAAGCAGGGAGGTCTTACTGCAGTTGTACAGGGCCTTGGTGAGGCCTCACCTGGAATATTGTGTTCAGTTTTGGTCTCCTAATCTGAGGAAGGACATTCTTGCTATTGAGGGAGTGCAGCGAAGGTTCACCAGACTGATTCCTGGGATGGCTGGACTGACATATGAGGAGAGACTGGATCGACTGGGCCTGTATTCACTGGAGTTTAGAAGGATGAGAGGGGATCTCATAGAAACATATAAAATTCTGACGGGACTGGACAGGTTAGATGCAGGAAGAATGTTCCCGATGTTGGGGAAGTCAGAACCAGGGGACACAGTCTAAGGATAAGGGGTAAGCCATTTAGGACTGATATGAGGAGAAACTTCTTCACTCAGAGAGTTGTTAACCTGTGAAATTCCCGACCGCAGAGAGTTGTTGATGTCAGCTCATTGGATATATTCAAGAGGGTGTTAGATATGGCCCTTATGGCTAAAGGGATCAAGGGGTATGGAGAGAAAGCAGGAAAGGGGTACTGAAGTGAATGATCAGTCATGATCTTATTGAATGGTAGTGCAGGCTCGAATGGCCGAATGGCTTACTCCTGCACCTATTTTCTATGTTATTTTTTCTATGTTTCTGTGTTTCTAAAACTATGCAGAAATGCTTCATTTTGTCACAATGGCTTCATTGCCTTGAAGCTCAACTTCTCTTGTGCTCCCCTGGTTCATTTTTCTGTCTCAACACTCCATAGGCTGCAACTTATAAAGCTACAACTACAACAACACCTGTATAAAGACCTACAAGCCCACCATTTCCTTCCTCTCCCAACCTCTGCTGGCTCCCTGCAGGCCAGTGAGTTTTCAGAATTCACACCTACCTTTATCTCTCATACCTACTCTCATCCAGCCCTATGCTCACACATGCACCTTCCATTCCTCCAACATCCACTGCTCGACTATGTCATCATTCGCGCCAGAGATTGCAAGGATGTATGCATCACCCGAGCCATGACAGGAGCTGATGACTGCTAAACGGACCACCACCTAATCCGTTCCATCATCAACATCAACATAGCCTCAAAGCGGCAAAGGCAGCAGAAGCAGTACCGCAAAAAAATCAATGCTGGGGCACTCAAGGACCCAGCTAAGAGAGCCCTATACAGCCAGCACCTCACTGCTAACCTAGCGACCTTTGATGACCCCGAGATGCAGAATGCCCACAGTGCTCTCCAGGCCACCATAACCAGTACCTGCGAAGAGACGCCCGGTCACTCAACCAGGAAACACCAGGACTGGTTTGATGAGAATGACCAGGAGATCCAAGAGCTAATAAATTGCAAGCGCAGGGCATTTCTTAACATAAAACAATAACCCAACTCAGGAGCAGCAAAGCAGCATTACAGACGGCTTAAGGCCAAGGTCCAACAAAAAACCTACGAGCTAAAGAATAGATGGTAGGTGGTGAAAGCACAGGAGATTCAGCAGCTGGCCGACAGCCATGATGTGCGAGTATTCTTCACCACAGTCAAGGCCACCTATGGCCCAAGGACCCAAGGCCCCACCCCACTGCTAGCCAAGAACGGAGAGACATTCATCAAGGACACCGAGGCAGTCAGGATCCGCTGCAAGGAGCACTTCGAAGATCTCCTAAACCGAGACTCTGCCTTTGACTTGAGTGTCCTCGACTCCATCCCACAGCCTGCTACCCGCCACCATCTCAGCAAAACCCCCAGCCCTGCACGAGGTAGAAAAGGCCATCCATCAGCTCAAGAACAACAAGGCAACGGGAGCAGAAGGAATCCCTGCTAAGGCACTAAAGTATGATGGAAAGGCACTATTGGCACGAATGCATGACCTCATCTGGAGGAGAGCATGCCTGGAGATCTCAGAGATGCAGTAATCATGACCACCTTTTAAAAAAAGGACAAGTCCAACTGCGGCAACTACAGAGGAATCTCCCTGTTATCAGCTACTGGGAAAGTCGTCGCTAGAATCCTTCTCAACCGTCTTCTCCCTGTGGCTGAGGAGCTCCTCCCGGAGTCACAGTGCGGATTTAATCCACTACGGGGTACAACGGCGCGACAGCTGCAAGAAAAATGCAGGAACAGCCCCAACCCTTGTACATGGCCTTCTTTGACCTTACAAAGGCCTTTGACACTCAACCACGAGGCTCTATGGCGCGTCGTCCTCCATTTCGGTTGCCCCCAAAAGTTGGTCACCATCCTCCGCCTGCTCCACGATGACATGCAAGCCATGATCCTGACCAACGGATCCATCACAGACCCAATCCACTTCTGGACCAAGGTCAAACAGGACTGCGTCATCACGCAAACCCTCTTCTCGATCTGCCTCGCTGCAATGCTCCACCTCACACTCAACAAGCTCCCCATTGGAGTGGAATGAAACTACAGAACCAGTGGAAATGTGTTTAATCTTCGTCACCTCCAGGCCAGATCCAAAACCATCCCAACCTCTGTCGTCGAACTACAGTACGTGGATGACGCTTGCGTCTGTGCTCATTCAGAGACTGAACTCCAAGTCATAGTCAGCATCTTCACTGAGGCATAGGAAAGCATGGGCCTTACACTAAACATCCATAAAACAAAGGTCCTCCACCAACCTGACCCCACTACACAGCAATGTCCCCCAGTCATCAAGATCCTCGGTGCGGCCCTGGACAACATGGACCACTTTCCATACCTCGGGAGCCTATTATCAGCAAGGGCAGACATCGACAACGAGGTTCAACACCGCCTCCAGTGCGCTAGCACAGCCTTCGGCTACCTGAAGAAAAGAGTGTTCGAAGATAAGGCCCTCAAATCTGCCACCAAGCTCATGGTCTACAGGGCTGTAGTGATACCCGCCCTCCTGTATGACTCAGAGACATGGACCATATACAGTAGACACCTCAAATCACTGGAGAAATACCACCAACGATGTCTCTGCAAGATCCTACAAATCCTCTGGGAGGACAGACGCATCTACATTAACGTCCTCGATCAGGCCAACATCCCCAGCATCAAAGCACTGACCACACTCGACCAGCTCTGTTGGGTGGGCCACATTGTTCGCATGACCCAAGACATCCAAAGCAAGTGCTCTACTCGGAACTCCTACACGGCAAGCGCGCCCAAGGTGGGCAGAGGAAACATATGAAGGACACCCTCAAAGCCTCCTTGATAAAATGTAACATCCCCACCGACACCTGGGAGTCCCTGGCCAAAGTCCACCCTAAGTGGAGGAAGTGTATCCGGGAGGGCGCTGAGCACCTCGAGTCTCGTTGCCGAGAGCATGCAGAAAACAAGTGCAGGCAGTGGAAGGAGCGTGCGGCAAACCCACCCTTTCCTTCAACGACTGTCTGTCCCACCTGTGACAGAGGCTGTTATTCCCATATTGGACTGTTCAGTCACCTAATAACTCACTTTTAGAGTGGAAGCAAGTATTCCTCGATTTCGAGGGACTGCCTATGATGATGATGATGATGCAGCCCAGCGAGTTAAGTTCAGAATTCATACCTACCTTTATCTCTCACCTACTCTCATCCCGCCCTATGCTCACACATGCACCTTCCATTCCTCCAACACCTGGCTATTCTTTGTCTCTTACTTCCACCCTCTACCATTGGTGGTCACTAATTAAACCCTTACACCCTTGTCCTGTCTTGTCTTGTTAATTCTGGGACTCCATGCCTTGGTCCTTCTGTCTAGCCATCTATCCCTGCTCTCTAAAACCTCCGCAAATCCGTCTTTTGAAGCCCCACCTGAATGGCCTCCATCCCCACCGTTTTCCATTTTTTTCCTTCTAACTATATACCCTTATTATGTGAAGTGTTTTGAGACATCTTCTTGCTAAAGTAGTGCAGTTTGTTGTTGATATTTAGCCCATATAATCTGCATGCAGCTAAGTTTCTATCAGCCTTTGGCTCATGTGAAAGCCAATGGAAAGTGGTTTGAAGCAAAGGACAGAAAGTGACTAGAATAAAACGCTTTTTCTATGAATTGCCAATAATTCAGGAGTGACTCTGAAAGTTTTGCAGCGCTGTTTCAACAACATATGACTGGAGTACTGGAAATAGTTGGAGAGAATTTAGGAAGGATAGCCCTATAAATTCAACGAGTGTTCTTTCGTTTGCCCTGAAGGAAAACCACCTTACTTGTAAATTCTTTGAAAAAGACTACATGATGTTTATGGGGAATTCTGTGGACAACCATTCAAATAGCCTTCATATTAAAAAAGCCATGATCCTTTCTGGAGAAAATGATGCACAGCAGGAGATCAAATGCATGCTGATATGGAGCCTCTTCAACTGCCTTCTCCCTAACTGTTACCATTCCAAAATAATTTGGTGTTTTTTCGGTTGTGTAATGATATAATTTTTCAAAAGATGGTATGTCGCCAGTCTTGGCTGAGCTTACCTTGCAGGGTTGAGTTTACCAGTGGTTCACGGTGACCATTTCAGGTCACTTTTCTTCGCCTTCACCAACTGTTCCTGGACTATTGCAGTAGGAAATGGAGGAGAATATTGTGACCCATTCATCCCTTGACATGAGCGGGGTCCAGGATAAGCAACCTAGCAGGCTACAAAGAGGAAAAATAGAATTAAGAAATAATCTAAAATAATTTTAATTATAATTTATTTCTACTGGTATCCTTTTTCAGCAAAACAGAATTGAACCAGTTACATACTTTGTCTGCATTGTTTGAAAACTGTCGTGAGCTTGAATTATACGGCCATCTGTTCTTTTGTTGATATTGCCTGTAAAACAAAATGTCAAATCGACTTGAGTATTGGGTGTATAATAGGCCTTAATGCAGCATTTTTACAATGCATGCATGGTAGGGATGTGATCTTCCTGCCATGAAACTTTGGTGCAGGGCCAAAGCAAACACTACAAAACACCACCAAGGTTGAAAAGCGTAGAAGAGAACATTAAACAAGAAGCAAGAGTTAGGTGACGTTAAAATGAGATATTAATATTGTTGAAGGGAAGGAAGGCCATAGTTTTGAAGTCAGGAATTGGAGATGGTTTTAACATAGTGGGGCTGCAGGGAGTAAAACTTTGGACTGGTGCTTATTTTAATTTGAGTTTGGAGTTACTTTTAGAGTCATGAATTAGTTTTAAAGTGATGGCATCATCTTCTTTCTGTATGGAAATCTGCAAAGTGTAGGGAATGTATATGACTGCATGTATGTCAGTATGAGTGAGATTCATCTGTATGTGGGTGGTGTTCTGCACACATGTAAGTGCTTGTTTTCATAACCCCAAAATGACACAAATCCCCACATTTATAAGATATGATAATTTCCCTACACACTGTATTTTCACTTTGTTCTCTGGAGCTCTTAAACTTCACTTAGAAGTACAATTCTGGTTGGTGTTAGATAGTGTTAATTACGATTATTTTGGCAATGAAGGAAATTGGGTGGCACAATGCACTTGGACCTGAGTTTGAAAGCAGTCTAATTGAATCATTTATCTCTCTTTTCCAACAGCAAGGTCCTAAGTGAAATGAGGTTACATAATTCTCAATATAATTCCTAGTGAACACAACCCTAAAGCACAGAATTGTTCATACTTTTTCCAAGTACCAATTTATCCATTTTATTAATAGACTTTATAAGGATGGCTGGAATGTAAAATATAACATTTCATACTAGTGTAGTTGAACCAGTCAGGCTGGTTTAAGCCACACCGTCAAGGTTGGAGGTTCAAACCCCACTCCAGGACCTGAGCACCTAATCTAGGCTGACATTTCAGTGCAGGACATCTTTCAGATGAGATATTAAACCAAGGACTTGTTTACTTGTTCAGGGAGCCATAATAGATTCTAATGCACTTTTTTGAAGAACAGCAGGACAGTCATCCCTCAATCAACACCACTAAAACATATTAATTGGTCATTCATCTCATAAAGAAAGAAAGTTGCGGTATTGATTAAAGAAACTATTACAGTGGTGAGGAAGGATGATATGTTAGAGGGATCATCAAATGAGGCCATATGGTTCGAATTGAAAAATAAAAAAGGGGCGATCACACTGTTGGGCATGTATTATAGACCCCCAAACAGTGGGAGGGAGATAGAGGAGCAAATAATAGTAGGGGGTTTTAACTATCCAAATATTGATTGAGACAAATTTAGTGTGAAGGGTATAGAAGGTGCGGAATTCTTGAAATGCATTCAACAGAACTTTTTTACTCAGTATGTAGCAAGCCCAACATGATTTAGTTTTGGGGAATGAAGCTGAGCAGGTTGAAGGGGTATTAGTGGGAGAGCACTTGGGTGCCAGTGACCATAATTCAGTTAGATTCAAGTTGGTTATGGATAAGGACAAGAATAGGCCTGGAATAAAAGTTCCGAATTGGGGAAAAGCTAATTTTGCTCAGTTAAGGAGTGATTTGGCCATGGTGAACTGGAAACAGCTACTTGTGGGTAAATTGGTGTCGGAACAGTGGGAGGCATTCAAGGAGGAGATCCGGAAGGCTCAGGCCAAACATGTGCCCTTAAAGAAAAAGGCTGGGAAAAATAATTCTAGAGCCCCCTGGATGTCTAGGGACTTACAGAGGAGGTATAAGAAAAAAAAGGGACGCTTATGTCATATATCAACGGCTAAATACTTTAGAATCTTTAGAGGAATATAGAAAGTTAAGAGGCAAAATTAAAAAGGATATTAGGAATACTAAGAGCACGAGAAATTCTTGGCCAGTAACATTAAGGAAAAACCTAAGATGTTCTATAAATATATTAAGAGTAAGAGGGTAACTAAAGAAAGGGTAGGGCCTATACGAGACCATGAGATCTCTAATCTCTGAATCTTTGTGTGGAGGCAGAAGATGCTGGGCAGGTTCTTAACGAATACTTTGCATCTGTTTTCACAAAGGAAAGGGGTAATGCAGATACTGCTATCGAGGAGGAGTGTGATATTCTGGATGAAATAAATATGGTGAAAGAGGAAGTATTAAGGGGTTTAGCAGCTTTGAAAGTATATAAGTGCCCAGGCCCGGATGAAATGCATCCCAGGCTGTTGAGCGAAGTAAAAGTGGAAATAACAGAGGCTTTGACCATCATTTTCCAGTCCTCTTTGGATCTGGGCATGGTGCCGGAGGATTGGAGGACTGCTAATGTAGTACCCTTGTATAAGAAGGGAAAAAGGGATAGGCCGAGTAATTACAGGCCTGTCAGCCTAACCTCAGTGGTGGGAAAATTATTGGAAAAAATCCTAAAAGACAGGATAAATCTGCATTTGAAAAGGCAAGGATTAATTAGGGACAGTCAGCATGGATTTGTTATGGGAAGATCATGTTTGACTAACCTGATTGAATTTTTTGAGGAGGTAACCAAGAAGGTCGATGAGGGTAGTGCGTACGATGTAGTATATATGGACTTTAGCAAAGCTTTTGATAAGGTCCCACATGGTAGACTGGCCATGAAGGTTAAAGCCCATGGGATACAGGGCAAAGTGGCAAGTTGGATCCAAAATTGGCTTGGAGGTAGGAAGCAAAGGGTTATGATTTATGGATGTTTTTATGACTGGAAGGATGTTTCCAGTGGGGTTCTGCAGGGCTCAGTACTGGGTCCCTTGCTTTTTGTGGTATATATCAATGATTTAGATTTGAATATAGGGAGTATGATTAAGAAGTTTTCAGACAACACTAAAATTGGCTGTGTGGTTGATAATGAAGAGGAAAGTCATGGGCTTCAGGAGGATATCAATCTACTGGTCAGGTGGGCAGAGCAGTGGCAAATGGAATTTAATTCAAAGAAGTGTGAGGTGATGCACTTTGGGAGGGCTAATAAGGAAAGGGTATACACATTAAGCGGTAGGTCACAATAGTGTAGATGAACAAAGGGACCTTGGAGTGCTTGTCCACAGATCCCTGAAAGTAGCAGGCCAAGTGGATAAGGTGGTTAAGAAGGCATACGGAATGCTTGCTTTTATTGGCCAAGGCATAGAATATAAGAGCAGGGAGATTATGCTTAAATTCTATAATACTTTGGTTAGGCCACAACTGGAGAACTGCGTGCAGTTCTGGTTGCCGTATTATAGGAAGGATGTGATTGCACTAGAGAGGGTGCAGAGGAGATTTACTAGGATGCTGCCTGGAATAGAGAATCTTAGTTTGAGGACAGATTGGATAGGCTGAGTTTGTTCTCATTGGAATAGAGGAGGTTGAGATGAGACCTCATTGAGGTGTACAAAATATTGAGGGGCCCGGACATAGCAAGGGTCTATTTCCATTGGTGGTGGGGCCTATTACGAGGAGGCATAGTTTTAAGGTGGTTGGTGGAAGGTTTAGTGGGGATTTGAGGGGGGGCTTCTTTACGCAGAGGGTTGTGGGGATCTGGAACTTGCTGCCTGGAAGAGTGGTGGATGCAGAAACCCTCACCACTTTTAAGAGGTGGTTGGATGGGCACTTAAAGGGCCCAAGTTTCCACATGATTCGCGCCTGATTTTTAGGAGCAACTGGTGGAGAACGGACTATTTTAGAAATCGCAATTCTCCACATTTTTTTTTCTGCAGTTCCAGTCAGGTAGAACAGTTCTAGTTTAGAACAGAATTTTTTCTTCAAAAGGGGGCGTGTCCGGCCACTGACACCTGATTTGAAAGCTTCCACAGTGAAAATGTACTCCAAACTAAAGTAGAATGGAGCCAGTGAAGATTTTTGTAGAACTGAAAAAACCTGTTCTACACATTAAAAAATCAGGCGCAGGTTACAAATTAGGCGTCCAGAACGAGGTGGGGGGGAAGGGAACTCATTAAATTCGACAATAAATCCTTATTTATACTTCTACAAATATTATACAAATAAATCCAACCTGAATAAACATTTATAAGTCAAGAAAAGATTAAATAAACCATCTTCCTACCTGTGTGAAAGTGCTTCAGCCAGGGAGAATTCTGCAGCTGTTCGTGCCGCTGAGCGAGAGAGGGAGGGAGAGAGAGAGAGAGGGAGGGAGAGAGGGGAGAGGGGAGGGAGGGGGAGGGGAAGGGGAGAGAGGGAAGGGGAAAGGAGGGAAGGGGGAGGGAGGGGAGAGGAGAGAGGGGAGGGAGGGGAGAGGAGAGAGGGGAGGGAGGGGAGAGGAGAGAGGGGAGGGAGGGGAGAGGAGAGAGGGGAGAGAGGGAAGAGGGGAGGGAGGGAAGAGGGAAGGAAGGAGGGAAGGAGGGAAGAAAGAGGGGGGGGTCGGGGGAACAGGAGCGGGTCTCGGTCGGGGCGGGGGGGAGCGGGTCTCGGGTGTCGGGTCGGGGCGGGGGGTGGGGGGAGCGGGTGTCGGGTGGGGGTGGGGGAGCGGGTGTCGGGTCGGGGGGGGGGGAGCGGGTGTCGGGTCGTGGAGGGAGCGGATGTCGGGTCGGGGGGGGGCGGGGAGAGCGGGTGCTGGGTCTCGGTCGGGGCGGGGGGGAGCGAGGGGGGGGGCGGGGGGAGAGCGGGTGTCGGGTCGGGGCGGAGCGGGTCTCGGGTGTCGGGTCTCGGTCGGGGCGGGGGGAGCGGGTCTCGGGTGTCGGGTCGGGGCGGGGGGGGGGAGAGCGGGTGTCGGGTCGGGTCTGATTGGCAGGGGGGCGGAGCGGGTGTCGGGTCGGGTCTGGTCGGGCGGGGAGCAGGAGCTGGCCGTGGGAGGAGCCTCATTCACACAGCCCCAGTGAGGCCATTGGGCCAGGGCTAGGGGCTGCGAGCTTCGGGCCCTTCTCACACAGTTCGGCGCCTGGAGCTACTGCACTTGCGTGCCGACTGTAGCGCGCATGTGCAGAGGTCCCGGCACTGTTTACAGCGCAGGGACCTGGCTCCGCCTCCCCACAGCTCGTGCCGGCTGCGCCGGGTGCCACAGGACCTGTAAGTCGGTAGAGAATACCGAGGATTTTTTTAGGCGCCGTTTTAGGCGCGAAAAACGGGCGCCCAGCTCAGAGGGGCGCCCGTTTTTTTTCTTGTGGAAACTTGGGCCCATTGTGCTGTAACCTGCAGGTTTACGGACCTAGAGCTGGTAATTGGGATTAGACTGGATAACCTTTTGTTGGACGGCGCAGATATAATGGTAAGTGCTGCAGGGAATCGAATACGGCCAGGGTGATCTCCTGGACTAGTTTCGATCGCCTGGATGGGTCGGAGAGGAATTTTCCCAGATTTTTTCTCCCTAAATTGGCCTGGGTTTTTAATCTGCTTTTTGCCTTTCCCAAGAGATCACATGGCTCTGGTTGGGGTGGAGTGTAGAATGTTTCAGGATAAGGGGTGTCGCAGTTGTGTGAGGCGGACTGATTGGGCTGGGTGCTCTTTGCCTTTCTGTCATTGTTCATAGGTTTATATGTAACCTTTAGGGCTGCTGACCAAGGGCCATGCAGCTCTTTGTCGGCCAGCGCGGACACGATGGGCCGAAATGGCCTCCTTCTGCGCTGTAAATTTCTATGTTTCTATGCGTTTATATAGCACCTTTCACGACCTCAGGACATCCCATTGTGCTTTTGAAGCACTTCTGAAGTGTAGTCACTGTTGTAATGTAGGAAACGCAGCAGCAAATTTGTGCACAGCAAGCTTCCACAAACAGCAATGTGATAATGACCAGATAATCTGGTTTTGTTATGTTTATTGAAGGATAAATATTGGCCAGGATACCAGGGATAAGACCCTGAAATAGTGTCATGGGATCTTTTACATTTAACTGAGAGAGCAGAGAGGGTCTCGGTTTAATGTCTCATCTGAACGACGGCACCTCCAACAGTGTAGCACACCCTCAACACTGAGTGTCAGCCTAGATTTTTGCACTCAAGTCTCTAGAGTGAGGACTTGAACCACAAGCTTCTGATGCGAGAATGCTACCCACTGAGCCAAAGTTGATACTTTGTGGGCAAATTGACTGTCACATTTACCTAAATAACAACAGTCACTCACTTGAAAAGTAATTAAATGGCTGTGGTGCACTTTTGGACATCTAGAGTTCATGAAAGATAATAGATAAATACAAGTTCTTTCCTGTTTTTTAATGAAGAGTTAGCTTGCCTCTGTATCTGACCTCGGCAACACTCGCCTTGGAAATATTGGATACTAACAGTGTACGTAAAACATGGGGAAATATTCCATTCCATCAGTAGTTATATCTTTCACATTAATGAGTACAACATATCAGAAAAAGTGACAGGAACAAGTAATGAGTTATAAAAACAGAGAATGCTAGAAATCTCAGCGGGTCAAGCAGCATCTGTGGAGAGAAAAACAGAGTTAACATTTCGGGTCAATGACCCTTCATCTGACGAACCAGATCTCTCAGATTTAATTCAGATTCCAGCATCCGCAGTATTTTGCTTTTGTTGAAGTAATGAGGTATATTTGGCATAATGTTTTGCCAACTGCATCATGTAGCCAGGGAAAGGATGATTAACAGACATTTATTGTATATAGGCAGACTTTAGCAGGGAACAAGCAATGTGTGGAATAGCAATGAGCAGTGTATGAAAGGGCAAGATTTTGTAACACACTTTACTGGTCTTCTAACTCCTCTAGTGGCAGAATCTGGTATAACATCTTTAAAAAACTTCATTTATTCAGTTGAACACATAGCTAGATGGTAAATAAATGTAATTCTTAGATTAGGACTTGCAACGTTTGTACTTTAATCCACGTAGTTATTCTCTGTCAAATTGAATCTAATCATCTGTCTGTTTGGATTTATTATTTTTTCTAATGCAGTTGTTCTTTGACGGGTTACCTATATAATATCTAATGGACGTTACATCCAGTTATAAAACCCTTAAATTAAATGTAAGATCATTTGACACACCTTATACTGTTACCAAAATTATATTTTAAAAATGTAATAGGTGAAAGATTAGAATTAATATGCCCTGCTCTTATTAAATTAAATTAGACAACAGATTGATTGGGCTCTGGAAAGATGAAAAAAATAAGTGGACTGTTATTAATAAATTAGGATCATATAGTGAAAGGCGATTGTTTTTACTGACTCAAAAATGATTTTAAGTGAGTTGTGCACAATCGAATTCCGTGAGGTAGATATTTGTCTTTGCCTGGTCGGTATTCCATGGAATTAAAAACTGGGCGGGTACCATAAAGGGCAGGCCAGCCACTCTGTGAAAGTACCCACCTGGTGGTACAGAACAACTCAGTGGAATGAAAGCTATGTTCTACCGGAGACCCTAGACCTTTGAATGATGCTCTCCAAATTTTTTAATTCATTCCTGGGCTGTGGGCAAGGCCAGCATTTATCCCTAATTGTTCTTGAGGAGGTGGCACTGAGCCGCCTTCTTGAACTGCAGTACTGTTAGGGAGGGAGTTTCAGGATTTTGACCCAGCGCCGATGAAGGAACGACGATATATTTCTAAGTCAGGATGGTGTGTGACTTGGAGGGGAAATTGGAGATGATGGTGTTCCCATGCTCCTGCTGGCCTTGTCCTTCTCGATGGTAGAGGTCGCGAGTTTGGGAGGAGCTGTCGAAGAAGCCTTGGCAGGTTGCTGCAGTGCATCTTGTAAATGGTGCACACTGTAGACATGGTGCGCCGGTGATGGAGGGAGTGAATGTTGAAGGTTGTGGATGAGATGCCAATCAAGCGGGCTGCTTTGTCCTGGATGGTGTCGAGCTTCTTGAGTGTTGTTGGAGCTGCACTCATCTAGGCAAGTGGAGAGTATTCCATCACACTGCTGACTTGTGCCTTGTAGATGGTGGAAAGGCTTTGGGGAGTAAGGAGGTGAGACACTCACTGCAGAATACCTAGCCTCTGACCGGCTCTTGTTGCCACAGTATTTATGTGGCTGGTCCAGTTAAGTTTCTGATCAATGGTGACCCCCAGAATGTTGATGGTGGGGGATTCGGCAATGGTAATGCCGTTGAATGTCAGGGGGCAGTGGTTAGACTCTCGCTTGTTGGAGATAGTCATTGCCTGGCACTTGTGTGGAGGGAATATTACTTGCCACTTATCAGCCCAAGCCTGAATGTTGCCCAGGTCTTGCTGCATGTGGGCATGGACTGCTTCATCCTCTGAGGAGTTGCGAATGGAACTGAACACTGTGCAATCATCAGCGAACATCCCCTCTTCTGATCTTATGATGGAGGGAAGGTTATTGATGAAGCAGCTGAAAATGATTGGGCCTAGAAATGCAGTCTGCCTTACCATTCTTTATTGTGTTCACGCGGAGTGTCAGTGATATGGCGGGGGGAGTGGGGGGCCTGGGTGGGGCTGTATTTTGTGCCATCTCTGGGAGCAGCTCTCAAGACACGTTTAAAAAAACTCAAGTCCCTAGGCACAGGGTTCACCTCCTTTCAATAAGCAGTTGTACGTAAAAAAAACTCCTCCACACAACAGTAAACTTTCAAGTCAATTTGCTGCTCTTATAACTCCAAAAACTCCAAACTGCATCATCAAGATATCCTGGTACTTATAAAGGCAAATCCTTGGAACATTTGCAGTTTATTGGAAAGGCTCTGATTACACTCAATACTACAGGGTGAGCATGCAGCAAGTTCAAGTAGAGACTTCTTTGTTTGCCAGCAGAGTAAAGGGTGAAAAATGAGAGAGAGTGGTTGTGGCTGGGCGATCCTGGTGCCTCCTGATACCCAGTTACAAGATTGGCACTACTGTGGGAGTGGGCCAGGGATCTGCCCCTTCGGCTGCAAAGGTGTTGGGGGAAACCTGAGATAGAGAGGGAAAAAAGGGGAAAGGTTACAAAGAAAGGGGCAAACATACCCAGAAATAAACCCATTGCTAAAACATTTTGTTTAGGAAAGTGACAGATTTTGGAACGTTCCTAAAGCTAAAGGAACTGGTCTTGGTACAAATATCCCAACTCAGCACTCAGCAGGCATTTCATCTACTTAGCAAGTGACGAACACAGGTACACATTTCCACTGGATAATAAAGGCATGGCAATAGTACAGGAGGACCAACTATGTCATACATACAGGTCTCTCTATTGCTACAAGTATATTTTCAAGCTAGCCGCCGGAGTGGCAGCTCCCTGCCAAAAAAACGTTAACCTCGTCATCTCCCGCCATCCCACAACTTTTCACCCTCAACCTCCCCCCTCCCACTGTCTAAACTTCCTCTAGTCCTAATAGACCCTAATAGGGGGTCCATTTTCTTAATACTTCATTTTAAACCCTAATCCTACAAATCCCACAAATTCGGGCCTACCTCATGCGCGAATCTTCCTCCTAAGCCCCACACCACTCCTCGACGACGTCAACGATGACCAGATCACCAACAACGACGATCGAACCTCCTACTGCAGCAGTGAACTGGACCTGGACATCTTCCCTCCTTCAGCGACCTTCTGTGGCGATCTGCTCCTTCGACGTCGACTCAGCTGTCCCACCCAATTCTCGGCGACGCCCTGCGAGCCAGGTGAGCCTCCAATGGCGACCGGACTTCCTCTAGCGATGATCGGGCCCTCCCCTTCCCCCTCCAGCGGCGTCCGGGCCTCCTCTATCGATGAGGACTGGGCCTCTCCTCTCCAGCGACGACGACTGGCCTCTCCTTCTCCCTCAACGACGGCTGGACCTCTCCTTCCCCACCGATGACCTGGCCTCTTCTCCCCCAGCACGTGGTGAGTACCATGGCTGTGACCACCCTGACCTTCCACATTGAACTCCAGGGGACCGCTGACCCCTTCAATGCCTGCCTCCAACCACCTACCATCATGTGCGTTATCCACGCCGAGCTTGCGGCTAACATCTCGCTGTAAGCAACTAAGCTCATACAGCAGTGCCTGGTCTCCAATTGTCTTGGACCCCCTTGCCACTGGACCAAGACCTTGCTCAGCTAAGCCCGTGTGGTGATCGGTGTGCAACAGCCACCCCACATTAAAAGAACTCACGCACAGGCATCTTCCACTCATTTAATAGGAAGTTTGGGACCTGGAACGTCAGGACCCGAATGGACAGTGACAGGCCGGAACGCCGCATTGCCATAGTTGCCTGGGAGCTTAGACTCTGACATCGACATCGACGCCTAAGCGAGACCCAGCAGGCAGGGGAAGGCCAGCTTAAAGAACATGGTGGAGGTTATACCTGTTTCTGGAAAGGAAAACCAGAGGAAGAACGCCGCCTTCATGGAGTCGGCTTCGCCGTCAAAAATGAACTGGTCGACCGCCTCAAAGACTCCCCCTGCGGGGTTAACGAATGCCTCATGACCCTACCCCGGAACCAATGCACCACAGTCATCAGTGCGTACGCCCCAACACTCGATGCAACGGATGAGGCTAAAGAGGGTTTCTAGTCCAACCTCGAGACATCCCAGTCCTGCGTCCCCAGGATGACAAATTGATCCTCCTAGGTGACTTTAATGCCAGTGTCTGCAAAGACACGGCCCTCTGGGGAAGCGTGATTGGCAGAGAGGGGGTAGAGAAAGCCAACTCCAGCGGCACCCTACTCCTGACAAAATGTCTAGAACACGAATTCCTCATCACCAACACCCTGTTCCGCCAGAGGGACAAATACAAGGCATCGTGGCAACACCCTCGCTCCAAACACTGGCACCTGCTGGACTATGTTATCGTCCGAGTCAGGGATCGCAAGGATATACGCATCACCCGTGCCATGACGGGAGCTGATGACTGTTGGATGGACCATCGCCTAATCTGATCCATCATCAATATTAACATATACCAAAAGCAGAGGGGACAGCAGAAGCAGTGCTGCAAAAAAATTAATACCGGGGCATTTAAAGATCCAGCTAAGAGAGCCCTATACAACCAGCGCCTCACAGCCAATCTGACGTGCCTTGATGATCCTGAGATGCTGAATGCCCACAGCGCTTGGTCCGTCCTCCAGGCCTCCATAACCAGTGCCTGTGAAAAGACACTAAGTTACTCAACCAGAAACCACCAGGACTGGTTTGATGAAAACGATCAGGAGATCCAAGAACTAATAGACCGTAAGCGCAGAGCACTTTTGAGCCTCAAGCAACAGCCAAACTCGGGAGCTTCAAAGCAACATTACAGACGGCTCAAGGCTGAGGTCCAACAAAAAACCCGGGACCGAAAGAACAGGTGGTGGATGGAGAAAGCGCAGGTAATACAATAACTAGCTGACAGCCATGACATACGAGGATTCTTCACTGCAGTCAGGGCCACCTATGGTCCAAACTCCCAAGGCCCCACCCCACTCCTGGCAAAGAACGGGGGAAACACTCATCAAGGACACTGAGGCTGTCAGGGCCCGCTGGAAGGGGCACTTTGAAGATCTCCTCAATCGAGACTCTGCCTTTGACTCGAGTGTTCTCAACTCCATCCCGCAGCATGCAACCTGCCACCACCTCAGTGAAACCCCAACGCTGCACGGGGTAGGCAAAGCCATAAAACAGCTCAATAATAACAAGGCTACAGGTGCGGATGGAATTCCTGCTGAGGCGCTAAAATATGGCGGAGAGGCACTGTTGGAGCGGATACATAACCCCATCTCTCTCATTTGGAGGGAGGAGAGCATGCCAGGAGATCTCAGAGATGCAGTGATTGTGTCCATTTTTTAAAAAGGGAACACATCCGACTGCGGCAACTACAGGGGAATCTCCCTGCTATCAACCACTGGGAAGGTTGTCGCTAGAGTTCTCCTCAACCGTCTTCTCCCTGTGGCCGAGGAGCTCCTCCCAGAGTCGCAGTGCGGATTTCGTCCCCTACGGGGAACAATGGACATGATCTTTGCAGCACGACAACTGCAGGAAAAATGCAGGGAGCAGCGACAGCCCTTACACATGGCCTTTTTCGACCTTACAAAGGCCTTTGACACTGTCAACCGTGAGGGCTTATGGAGCATCCTCCTCCCAAAAGTTTGTCAACATCCTTTGCCTGCTTCACGATGACATGCAGGCTGTAATCCTTAGCAGCGGATCCATTACAGACCCATTCCACGTCCGAACCGAGGTCAAACAGGGCTGCGTCTTCGCTCCAACCCTCTTTTCAATCTTCCTTGCTGCCATGCTCCACCTCACTGTCAACAAGCTTCCCACCGGAATGGAACTAAACTACAGAACCAGTCGGAAGCTGTTTAACCTACGCCACCTCCAGGTCAGGTCTAAGATCACCCCAACCTCTGTCGTTGAACTGCAGTACGCGGACGATGCCTGCGTCTGCGCACATTCTGAGGCTGAACTCCAGGATATAGTCAATGTATTCACCGAGGCATATGAAAGCATGGGCCTTACGCTTAATATCTGTAAGACAAAGGTCCTACATCAACCTGTTCTTGCCGCACAGCACTGCACCCCCAGTCATCAAGATTTACGGCGTGGCCCTGGACAACATGGACCACTTCTCATACCTTGGGAGCCTCTTGTCAACAAAGGCAGACATTGATGCGGAGAATCAACATCGCCTCCAGTGCGCCAGTGCAGCCTTCGGCCGCCTGAGGAAAAGAGTGTTCGAAGACCAAGCTTTCAAACCTACCACCAAGTTCATGGTCTACAGGGCTGTAGTAATTCCCGCCCTCCTATATGGGTCAGAGACATGGACGACTTACAGAAGACACATCAAGTCGCTGGAGATATATCACCAACGATGTCTCCGCAAGATCCTGCAAATCCCCTGGGAGGACAGATACACCAACATCAGTGTTCTTGCCCAGGCTAACATACCCAGCATTGAAGCACTGACCACACTAGATCAGCTTCATTGGGCAGGCCACTTAGTTCGCCTGCCAGACACGAAACTCCCTAAACAACTGCTATATGCGGAGCTCCTTCATGGCAAACGAGCCAAAGGTGGGCAGCGGAAACGGTACAAGGACACTCTCAAAGCCTCCCTGGTGAAGTGCGACATCACTACTGATGCTCTTCGAATCTCAACATTGCGAGTGTGAAGAGTTCAGGCACAGGCAGCGGAAGGAGCGTGTGGTAAATCAGTGCCACCCCCTCTTCCCCGGACGAATATCTGTCCCACCTGTGACAGAGTTTGTGGCTCTCGTGTTGGACTGTTCAGCCACCTAAGAACTCACTTTAGGAATGGAAGCAAGTCTTACTCGATTTCGAGGGACTGCCTATGATATGATTGCTACAATCCATATTATAAATAGCCAGATGTTTGGGGGATCAACATCCTACCAGACAAATGAAAATAAAATACTGTAAAAGCAATCCAGCTTGTTTCTCCGGTCTCCACAACGATAATGTTAGCTTCTGCCATTCTGGGGCCCACTCCTCTTTGCCCCCATTCCCCTACCTGCCTACTGGTCAGCTCATTCAATATTACGCTGACCCGGAGATGACTACCTGCAGCAGGATGCCCGCTCAGGGAATGCAGTTCGCTGGCAGCATGGTAATGAGGTCCGGCTCTCAAAATGGACCAGGTCTCGCACTAGTGGGAACAGACGGGCATTTTACCCGCTGCCTGCCCATTCCATGCCTGCAGTTAAAACCTACACTAATGTATCTGTTATCCATGTAAATAACATGTGGGGTCTTCACTTAATGCTTAAAAGGACCTTTGTAACACGGTTAAATGGAATAGAAATCAACTTGGCGATGAAGGGACAAGAAACCTCAAAATGGACTACTGGCTCTGAAAACCCCTGGCCATCCCAGTGAATCCCCGTTGTAAATCCCAGCCTTTAAAAAAGGGGGCAGACAAAAAGCAGGTAACTATAGGCCGGTTTATTTAACATCTGTAGCGGGGAAAATGCTTGAAGCTATCATTAAGGAAGAAATAGCGGGACATCGAGATAGGAATAGTGCAATCAAGCAGATGCAACATGGATTCATGAAGGGGAAATCATGTTTAACTAATTTACTGGAATTCTTTGAAGATATAACGAGCATGGTGGATAGAGGTGTACTGATGGATGTGGTGTATTTAGATTTCCAAAAGGCATTCGATAAGGTGCCACACAAAAGGTTACTGCAGAAGATAAAGGTACGCAGAGTCAGTGGAAATGTATTAGCATGGATAGAGAATTGGCTGGCTAACAGAAAGCAGAGAGTTGGGATAAATGGGTCCTTTTCAGGTTGGAAATCGGTGGTTAGTGGTGTGCCACAGGGATCGGTGCTGGGACCACAACTGTTTACAATATACATAGATGACCTGGAGGAGGGGACGGAGTGTAGTGTAACAAAATTTGCAGATGACACAAAGATTAGTGGGGAAGCGGGTTGTGTAGAGGACACAGAGAGGCTGCAAAGAGATTTAGATAGGTTAAGCGAATGGGCTAAGGTTTGGCAGATGGAATACAATGTCGGAAAATGTGAGGTCATCCACCTTGGGAAAAAAAACAGTAAAAGGGAATATTATTTGAATGGGGAGAAATTACAACATGCTGCGGTGCAGAGGGACCTGGGGGTCCTTGTGCATGAAACTCTTTTTGGAGTTCACCTGCAAAACATAAAACATTAAATGGTGCCACCCGACCTGGGTGACACTCCAGACATTTACAAGGCCCTTTTTTTTTTCCCCCTTTTTTTTTTGTGTTTTTCTTTTTTTGGTTTTTTTTTGGGCACTAAAATCACAATTTTCCCCAGTGCCCCCTCCTTGTGCATGAATCCCAAAAAGTTAGTTTGCAGGTGCAGCAGGTAATCAGGAAGGCGAATGGAATGTTGGCTTTCATTGCGAGAGGGATGGAGTACAAAAGCAGGGAGGTCCTGCTGCAACTGTACAGGGTATTGGTGAGGCCGCACCTGGAGTACTGCATGCAGTTTTGGTCACCTTACTTAAGGAAGGATATACTAGCTTTGGAGCGGGTACAGAGACGATTCACTAGGCTGATTCCGGAGATGAGGGGGTTACCTTATGATGATAGATTGAGTAGACTGGGTCTTTACTCGTTGGAGTTCAGAAGGATGAGTGGTGATCTTATAGAAACATTTAAAATAATGAAAGGGATAGACTAGATAGAGGCAGAGAGGTTGTTTCCACTGGTCGGGGAGACTAGAACTAGGGGGCACAGCCTCAAAATACGGGGGAGTCAATTTAAAACCGAGTTGAGAATCTGTGGAATCTCTGCCCAGGGAAGCAGTTGAGGCTAGCTCATTGAATGTGTTCAAATCACAGATAGATAAATTTTTAACCAATAAGGGAATTAAGGGGTATGGAGAGCGGGCGGGTGAGTGGAGCTGAGTCCACGGCCAGATCAGCCATGATCTTTTTGAATGGCGGAGCAGGCTCAAGGGGCTAGATGGCCTACTCTTGTTCCTAATTCTTATGTTCTTATGTTATGTTATCAACATTTCTGGGGTGGTCTTATGAGGGACATCATGTATAAGGGGTGGATGGGGGACTTCTTAAGTCGAGAGTTCCCACTCCTATGCTGCAGGCGTACCTGGCCAAAAGGGAGGGAGTTGGGGACCAAGCTGGGGTTTGTGGCCTGGACCATTAAAGGTGAGAGTCGAGAATTGTTTCCTGTGGTAGAGGAGAGGTTGATTGTGAACCCTTTTGTCAGAGGGCCACAGGGGCTCACAGGTTGTAACTTGAAGAGACCTGACTGGCACCCTCTTCCCAGGGAAGCCAATTTCTACCATTTTTCTCCGAGGATCTCCATTGGAAGGGCGTTACAGATGTACACCCATACCGCCAAACGCCTGCTTCTCCTGATCCCTCCTCCTGACCCTGCGAACTTTGGCAGGGTCAGCTGTAGTGACCGCAGGTAAGCGCAGCCTGGCACTTAAGCCAGGATGTGGCACCCAACAGATTTGCAGGGTCACTATCTGTTCTTGTTTTTTGGAATGAACTGGTAACTTATCATTTGGGCATCTGCTCCTGAGCAGTGTTTATCAGCAGTGGCATCCGTTTATAGATGAAAACTAATTTATTCTTGAATTTTCATAGCCAATACACTGTGCTGCAGCTAAATTAAATATTAAAATAATAAATAGTTTCACTGGCACAAATCCAAGACACACAATGGTGGGTGGCAATAAAATTAAAACATGTTGAGAATCTCGCTGGATTTTTCGGATCGCTCAGCCTAATTCTTGTCGTCCCAGTTAAAGAAGAGTTAGGAGCACAGCATTGTGGCATGAATTGTATTTAACCCAAAAGTGAGCTGGAGAAGAGTTATCTTGGAAAATGTATGCAAGCAGTGCCATAGGGCATTTTTGACAGTGCTACAGGTGGTGGAGAGGAAGGATGTTTAAGATCAACTGGTTCAGCCCTAAGGACATGAGGAAATGGAATTATGCTGGCAACTATGAAAAAGGGGAAGTTCAGGGCAACAGGAGGTGGAAATAAAACTGGTTTTAGTTATTTAACCTGCTCACTGCAGGTGCCAACTCCATATCGAAATCTTATATACGCCCACATTTGTACACACAGATGCACACACGCACACATGCAGACACGCACACACACGCACACGTATGTACACACACGCACACATGCAGACATGCACACACAAACACACAGGCACACACATGCACACGCAGACACGCGCACACACACACACACACACACACATGCAGACATGCACACACAAACACACAGGCACACACATGCACATGCAGACACGCACACGCACACACACACATACACAGGCACACACACACACATGCAGACGCACACATGCTAAACTAGGAAACTGGCAAAAGCTAACTGACAGCTTCAAAATAAAGCGCCCGAAATCGGTGAAACCCAAGGCCCGCCCAAGTGCCACCCAAAGAAGAGACCGGGCAGAACTTTGCCAGGAAGATTCCACTAACAGTGGTGCCAATACTGCCCGGCAGCAAAATAACGGCTTGCGCCGTCAATCTGGGCAGCAGCTGGCGGGAGCTCTCAATCTCAGCGGTAAAGGCTCTTACCATCCAAGTGCTGCCAAGGATGGAATCAGACCCAGGGAGAGTGGAAGACCTGAAAATAAAAATCATTACAAAGAAAAAAACACACGGGAACACCTTCAAGGGACCCCATCCAGGTAAGTCGCTGTAAAATAAAACATTTTAAGGATATTCACTAACCTTTTATTGCAAGTCTTCGTACTTACCATCGGGGTTAGACCAGCCTCCACACAGCAGTCCTTCCCACTGCTGGCGCCGATTCCCACCCACACCAATCTGGCAGCTCGGTGGGCGGGAGGTCACTTACGCTACTTGACCGTCAGCAGCCGTCAGCGGGTGGTTCCCCTCCCGCTCGCTCCAGCCCGTGGAAGCTGGCACAGAGGGGAGACCGGAGGCAAAACCCGGTGGCAGTGAGCGGCATGGGCGGTAAGACCACCAATATCAGGGCCAAAGACTTTTACATCAGAACAATCAGATTATTTTTTGACACAATTCAGGGGACATAGTTTGCTAGTTGTGAGCCAGTCCTACATATTATTTATTTAAATGTTAGAGAAGTAGAGAGTTTAGATTAACTCCATTGGGTCATGCCAAATGCAGTGAAGCAGTCACTTTAATATTACAGAAGTACTTTTTAACAAAGTTGAATGAATTAGAAAGAAACTTGGCTGCGAAGGAACAAAAAGCTGACAGACCAACAACAGCCAAAATATAGACCTTATGACCTGAAGGTGAGGAGTTAAACCAAACACAGCAGTATTGGAATTGAAACTGGCTGAAGGACGATGTGGGTACTAAAGGCAGGAGCTTCATTTTAGAGAGGGACCTGGGGGTATCCTCAGAAAATTTAGATTTTTGGCACTTTATTTGATACATTTATTATCCTACTGTGTTTCTGGCTTTCAAGCCCAAATTATTTTTTCCTGGAAGGATTTCGTTTTTTTTAAATATGAAGGTAAAAGTAATTGGACAGACTTTAATGCAATTTCATTGGATATAGTAATTCTGGCCTCAGTTAGACCACGTTACTTTGTGAATATACGTCTGTCCGAACACACTCTAAAATGACCCAAGCAACATTGCATTCTACATGCACAAAACAAAACAAACTCGCTATTCCATCTGTCCACATCCCTGATCCCATATAAACCCAGAGACAGGTGTGGGATTGCTTGAATTAAGAGCATGCTGATTTAACTAGTTTAAATAAAGAACATGGAATGGTCAGAAGCTAGGCCCGGATCTGAATATGCTGGGTGCCAGTCTTGTGCCCATGGGCTGGGATTCCAAACATCAGAATTCCCTCGGCTAACACACAGGGGTAGAGTTTTGCTATCGGGTGGGTGGCTGGCCAGCGAGGCATGTTGGCTGGGCTTACGATCCTGCAGATGGGAGACCTAGTCTATTTTGAGGATCAGGCCTTGTTACCATGCCACCAGCAAGATGAGGGTGCCAAACAGGCACCTCGCTGCAGCTCATCAGCTCTAGGCCAACACAATATTGGGCGGCCTGGAGGCCAATCCGGCCAATAGGCAGTGAATTCCAGTGGTGCGCTTTAGTCTTCTGAAATCTGGAGGAGCACTCCTGCTCCTTTGGGACCCACAAAAATAATTCTAAACTTACCTTTTTGGTGACACTTCTGCTGTACTGCTTAGTAAAACAGCGTACGCTCTGCTCAGTTGTCCTTCGAAATTGCAATTTGGGTCCAATTAAGAGCAAGAGGGTAACTAAAGAAAGAGTGGGGCCTATTAGAGACCATTAAGGAAATCTGTGTGTGAAGGCAAAAGATGTGGGTAGGATTCTTAATGAATACATTGCATCCGTTTTCACAAAAGAGAGAGGCGATGCAGACTTTACAGTGAGGGAGAAGGAGTGTGAAATATTAGATGAGATAAGCATAGTGGGAGAAGAAGTATTAAGAGGCTTAGCAGCTTTAAAAGTGGATAAATCCCCAGGCCCGGATGAAATGTATCCCAGGCTGTGAAGAGAAGTAAAAGAGGAAATAGCAGAGGCTCTGACCATCATTTTCCAGTCCTCTCTGGCTACAGGTGTGGTGCCAGAGGACTGGAGGACTACTAATGTTGTACCTTTGTTTAAAAAGGGAAAAAGGGATAAACTGAGTAATTACAGGCCAGTCAGCCTAACCTTAGTGGTGGGAAAATTGGAAAAAATCCTGAGGGACAGGATAAATCTTCATTTGCAAAGACATGGATTAATCAATGACAGTCACCAAGGGTTTGTTAAAGGAAGGTCATGTCTGACTAACTCGATTGAATTTTTTGAGGAGATAACCAGGAAGGTCGATGAGGGCAGTGCATATGATGTAGTGTATATGGATTTTAGCAAAGCTTTTGACAAAGTCCCACATGGCAGACGGGTCACGAAAATAATAGCCCATGGGATCTAGGGCAAAGTGGCAAGTTGGATCAAAAATTGGCTCGGAGGCAGGAAACAAAGGGTAATGGTTGATGTTTTTGTGACTGGAAGGCTGTATCCAGTGGGGTTCCACAGGGCTCAGTGCTGGGTCCCTTGCGTTTTGTGGTATATATCAATGACTTGGAATTAAAAGTTGGGGTATGATTAAGAAGTTTGCAGATGACACTAAAATTGGCCGTGTGGTTGATAATGAGGAAGAAAGCTGCGGACTGCAGGAAGATATCAATGTACTGGTCAGATGGGCAGAACAGTGGCAAATGGAATTCAATCCAGAAAAGTGTGAGGTAATGTATTTGGGGAGGTCTAACAAGGCAAGGGAATACACATTAAATGATACGACACTGAAAAGTATAGAGGAACAAAGGGACCTTGTGGTGCAGGTCCACAAATCACTAAAGGTAGCAGGCCAGGTAGATAAGGTGGTTAAGAAGGCATATGGAATAATTGCCTTTATTAGTCGAGGCATGGAATACAAGAGCAAGAATGTTATGCTTGACCTGTATAAGACACTGGTTAGGTCACAACTGGAGTACTGTGTGCAGTTCTGATCACCACATCACAGAAAATATGTGATTGCCCTGGAAAGGGTGCAGAGGAGATTTACAAGAATGTTGCCTGGACTGGAGAATTTTGGCTATGAGGAAAGATTGGAGATGCTGGGTCTGTTTCCTTTGGAACAGAAGAGGCTGAGGGGAGACCTGAGTGAGGTTTATAAAATGATGAGGGGCCTGGATAGAGTGGATAGGAAGGACCTGTTTCCCTTGGCAGAGAGGTCAACAACCAGGGGGCATAGATTTAAAGTAATTGGGGGGAGGTTTAGAGGAAATGTGAGGGGAAATGTCTTCACCCAGAGGGTGGTGAGGGTCTGAAACTCATTGCCTGAAAGCATGGTAGAGGCAGAAACCCTCACCACATTTAAAAGATAGTTGGATGTACACTTAAAGTGCCGTAATCTACAGGCTACGGACCAAGAACTGGAAAGTGGGATTAGGCTGGATAGCTCTTGGTCGGCTGGCATGGACACGATGGGCTGAAATGGCCTCCTTCCATGCTGTAAATTTCTATGATTCTATGAATGTATGTCATTGGACACCACTTTGCACATTAAAGAGCCTGCTGCCTGAAACAGGCAGATACTTGTGGAAGGCCCTTTTAAGAATGGTGTTGGGCAAAACCGTGTTAAGCCATTTCTGGGCCAATACTGTTCAAAATTTACCCCTAATGTTATGTTTCTAGATTCCTGATTGTGCTTCCATTAGGGGACTGTGGTGTAATATATGTTCAAAATGGTGTACCATTGAGCTAAACGCAGCTCTCAAGGAGTTAAATTCACACAACAGCAAGGTTAGGAGCTGCTGATTAAGAGTCAGACAGTGAACAGTTAATTTGGACTAAAAACAGAAAATGCTGGGAACACTCAGCAGGTCGGGCAGCATCTGTGGCGAGAGAAACAGAGTTAATGTTTCACGTCATTGATCTTTCGTCAGAGCCATTAATTTGGACTTTTCAGTGATTGCTGGTCCCTATGCTGGAGGTGACTTGATTCATCTGAGCTCAACAGGCGTGAGATTCCTCTTCCTGAAGTCAGAATTAACAAAAAGGAGAGAAAAACCCATGGTCAGAATGAGTAAGGATGCAAAATTACGACAAATGTTTTTAAAACAGAAAGTTACACAAACAGGGAGGTCCAGCAAAGCCTGTGGGAAGGTTAGAATGCAAGGGAACAGTTAGTAATTGTTTTTGAGCAAGACAAGCATAGCATGTTCATTATGTTATATTATTACACAAAGACAAGTTCTACTGATTGAAATGAGAGAATTTGATCATTCTGTTACTCTGTATATTGATGTTACGTGAAATGAAGTAGCTTAACAATTCACACGGACCTTGTCTCACAAAGTGTTTGCTTGGTCCACCTTCGAAGAGATTGGAGAAGCAGGCGTGGAAAAGACATGAGTACCCAGTTCAGATCAGCCCTCGGTTTTGATATTGTATAGTTATATATTGGGCAGTATGGGAACATGCCTAATGTAACCACTGACAGGACAGACTGGCTTGCTGCACCTGAGAATAACTAACACACGGCCTTGTAATGCACGGGGCCATACGCTGACTGTCAGCTTAAAGATCTAGCAGTCGGCATCACATCACATCAACATACACACACGCACGCACATACACATACACAGAGCTATCTCCTGCTTATATGCTTCCTCCTCCAGCTGGAGTAGGGGCTGGGATATGGATTAAGCTGTGTAAAGCTCCCATTAGTGGCATTCTGTGCTTCACAATCACAAGGTGCATTTAGGAAACAGGGGACTGTCTTGGCTTGTGCATAGGGCTCCAGGTGCCCATCTGGTCAGCTCCGTTCTTTGCTCTGTTGGCATTTCAGCAGTGCCAGGATGGACTACATTGCGCACATCATCCCATATTTTTTCCATCCCATCAGTCAACTCTCAATCATCAGCAAAGTGATGGAATGTTTCGTCAATAGTGCTATCAAGCGACACTTACCAATAACCCGCTCACTGATGCTCAGTTTGGGTTCCGCCAGGAACACTAAGCTCCAGACCATATTACAGCCTTGGTCCAAACATGGACAAAAGAACTGAATTCCAGAGGTGAGGTGAGAGTGACTGCCTTTGACATCGAGGCAACATTTGACCAAGTATGGCATACAAGAGCCCCAGTAAAACTAAAGTCAATGGGAATCAGGGGGGAAACTCTCCGCTGGCTGGAGTCATACCTAGCACAAAGGAAGATGGTTATAGTTGTTGGAGGTCAGTCATCTCAGCCCCAGGACTTCGCTACAGGAGTGCATCAGGGCAGTGTCTGAAGCTGAACCATCTTTAGCTGCTTCAGCAATGACTTTCCCTCCATCATAAGGTCAGAAGTGGGGATGTTCGCTGAAGATTGCAGTTTTTAGTTCCTCAGATAATAAAGCAGTCTGTGCCCACTTGCAGCAAGACCTGACAACATCCAGACTTGGGCTGATAAGTGACAAGTAACAATCATGCCACACATGTGCCAGGCAATGACTATTTCCAACAAGAGTCTAACCACTACCCCTTAACATTCAATGGCATTACCATTGTCGAATCGCCCACCATCAACATCCTGGGGGTTACCATTGACCAGAAACTTAATTGGATCAGCCATGTAAATACTGTGGCTACAAGAGCAGGTCAGAGGCTGTGTATTCTGTGGCGAGTGACTCACCTCCTGACTCCCCAAAGCCTATCACCTCCGACAAGGTACAAGTCAGGAGTGTGATGGAATACTCTCCACTTGCCTGGATGAGTGCAGCTCCAACAACACTCAAGAAGCTCGACACCATCCAGGACAAAGCAGCCCACTTGATTGGCACCCCATCCATCACCTTAAACATTCACTCCCTCCACCACTGGCGCACTGTGGCTGCAGTGTGTATCATCTACAAGAGGCACTGCAGCAACTCGCCAAGGCTTATTCGACAGCACCTTCCAAACCTGTGACTTCCACCACCTAGAAGGACAAGGGCAGCAGGTGCATGGGAACACCATTACCTCCAAGTTCTCCGCCAAGTTACACGCCGTCCCGACTTGGAAAAATATCGCCATTCCTTCATCATCACTGGGTCAAAGTCATGGAACCTAACAACTCTGTGAGAGTACCTGCACCACACAGACTGCTGCGGTTCAGGAAGGTGGCTCACCACCACCTTCTCAAGGACAATTAGGGATGGGCAATAATGCTGGCTTTGCCAGCGACACCCATATCCTGTGAATGAATCGGAAAAAAAAGATGCCAGTGAAATTGATGCCATTTCATGGCACTTTGGAAGCAGGAGACTGGCTGAGTTGCAAACATCGCCCAGATGTCATTAACACCAATCCAGGACCTACAGACCATGCTGTGACCTCAACAGGCTTGCCTTGTTATCACTTTGCTCCTCCCTCCTTGCACACATCCAAACCATCACCACCCAAGATGGAACAGTTCGAAACCCCTACCAACTTGACAAGGAATTAGCAAAACTCATGCAATAAAAGGCAATTGTGCTTCCAACCCAGGCCATCTGGCTTTGGGTCCAGTGTTTGACTGCAGAAACGCATTAAAACTTGATTTACAGTACTTTTGTTAGCAATCAGTTTTTACAAAGGTGCCATTTTAATCATTTTTGCAGTCAAATACTTTTTTTTCTAAATTTACCTCCAAAAGAATAAATACTGCAGCTTTTCATGAACAATATTAAACTGAAATGAAATCCTCCTAATTGCCCGCAGCCGCGAGATTCTCCCACCTCAGCGGCGCTCTGTACAAGGGCCTGCTTTACAACTTTTGCTGAAACAGATTCTGAAGAACCAATAGAAATATTCGACATTTTCATTTTTTAAAAGTGAGAAAGTACGCCAGTCCACTGCGCTTGATGCCAAAATTAATAAGGAAAGCAACAATGAATGGGGTATAATATCTAATTCAGATGGATTTATGCAGTGTTGAAAAGACATGTGCCTTACCTGCAAGATAGCAGCACATTCTTTGTATGGGGAAATGTTTAGCTGTCAGTTTTATCAGGTAAATCCTGTGATTAACGAAGGTAATAACATTCTTTTACAAGCCAGCAGTCATCTAGCACCTGCACCCTGTAATGATCTTATTGCAATAGCATGTTTGCAGATTCAATCAGATGACGGTATTTAAACTTGAAAGTACCGAGAAGATCAAGCGTGACTCCTCACATTTGGAAACGTTTAATGCTGTTTTTTGTTCTTGCCGGAATCGGAGCAGCTACCGGAGAATAGAAGAATGTCATATATTGGCAGGTTTCAACAAGAAGAGCCATGCCTATCGCTCTTTCCATCTTTTGGAGACTATGACATGCCCAATTCAATTTGTAAGCAAGGAAATAAACAGTCCATGTTATATATGAAATAAACAGTCCATTGTGACAATCCATTATTATTGCATTGGAAAGAAATCCAATGGGTGGATGACACGGTTATCGATGTTGAATGTGAGACATCTCCAGCAGTGTTCTGGTGCTTCAGATAATGGTGTTAAACTTGCCTCAGTTGGTCCAGGTCTTGCATATTCCCCCAAGATGACTGCCAGGATGAAATAGGACTCTTAAATCCTTATTAATGTTGATCAAATTATATTTTTTTTAAGTTTAGTTGAAGCTATGAAGTTAAATGTAAAACAGCGTGTGGGAGATACAATCAAAGAATAGACCTTCATTTGTATAGAGTCTTTCACATGCAGACGATTCGCAGCCATTGAATTACTTTTGAAGTTTGTCACATTTGTAATGTAGGGAAATGCAGCATCTAATTTGCACACAAGTTCCCACAAACAGCAAATGAGGTAAAGGATCAGTTAATCTGTTTTGGTGATGCTGTTTGAGACACACTGTTGGCTAGGACACCAGGTGAATTCCCGAAAGCTATTCTTCACATGGTACCATGGGACCTTTCATGTCCACCTCAACAGGCTAAAGTGATTTAGGTTTAACGTTGCATCAAAAGATGGCACCTCTGACAATGAAGCACTCCCTCAATACTGTACTATAGTGCCAGCTCAGATTACGTGATCAAGTCCTGCAGTAGGGCTTGAAAATGAGGGCCAGGATTTTCCTTCCAGTGTTGGTGTTCTGGTGGGTTCACACTTCTGCCCATCCCTTTGACACCACTGCAACTCCCATCCAGTGACCTTGGTTTGGGATCATTACGGATGCAATGCGGGCTTCTGGTGATACACTTACTGCCAAGTCTGGTCACAAAATCCTGATGTGCTGCAATGGGACAGGCACTGCAGCACCAGAAAAAGCAGTCAGGCATTTAAGATTGAAGGAGCTGCAGCCCTGTTGCAGCAAAGCCTACGCAGGTACATCATTGGAGGCCAGACTGAAAAGAAAGACCTCCACGGGGTGAGGGGGATGGACCTCTGGACGTCACTCCCACTTCCTGGAGTCTACCGCCACTTTAAACATGGCACTCCTGGGAATCAGTGCTAGCTTTACATAAGATTACATAGTATATACAGCACAGAAACAACACAGTCAGCTCAACCTGTCCATGGCAATGTTTATGCTTCATTCGAACCTCCTCCCTTCTTTCTCATCTAAACCTTCCCTCTCGTATGCTTGTCTAGCCTCCCCTTAAATGCATCGATACTATTCGCTTCAATCACTCCCTGTGGTAGCGAGTTCCACATTCTCACCACTCTTTGGGTAAAGAAGTTACTTCTGAATTTCCGATTGGATTTCTTGGTGACTATTTTATATTGATGACCTCTAGTTATACTCTTTCCCACAAGTGGAAACACTCTCTCTGAATCCACTCTATCAAAACCTTTCATAATTTTAAAGTCCTCTATTAGGTCACCCTTCAGCCTTCTTTTTTCAAGAGTAAAGAGACCCAGCCTGTTCATCCTTTCCTAATATGTATACCCTCGCATTTCTGGTATCATCCTTGTAAATCTTCTTTGCATCCTCTCCAGTGCCTCTGTATCCTTTTTATAATATGGCGATCAGAACTGTACGCAGTACTCTAAGTGTGGTCTAACCAAGGTTTGATACAAGTTTAGCACAACTTCCCTACTTTTCAATTCTATACATCGAGAAATAAACCCCAGTGCTTGGTTTGCTTTTTTTTTTACAGCATTGCTAACCTGTGTCGCAACTTTTAGTGATTAGTGTATTTGTACTCCGAGATCCCTTTGTTCCTCTACCTCGCCTAGACTCGCACCCTCCAAATAATAAATCACCTCCCTATTCTTCCGACCAAAATGTCTGTATTGAACTTTATTTGCCAATTATATACCAATTCTGCAAGTTTAATAATGTCCTCCTGTAATTTGTTGCAATCCTCCTCAGTATTTACTATCCCGCCGAATTTGGTGTCATCCGCAAATCTAGAAATTGTGTTTTTGATTCCAAAATCTAAACCTTTAATTTAAATTGTGAACAACAGTGGTCCCAGTACTGATCCTTGTGGGACACCACTACTCAACTTCTGCCACAGTGAATAGCGACCTTTACTCTTACTCTCTGCTTCTGTCTTGAAGCAGGCTAGCTATCCATTCTGCTACTTTTCCCCTGACTCCGCATTCTCTGACCTTGTTCATCAGTCTATTATGTGTTACCTTATTGAAGGCCTTTTGAAAATCTAGATAAATGGCATCTACTGCATTACTATTGTCTACTCTCTCCCGCGTTCTCTTGGGCAGCCCAAGTTGCATGCAGTCTGTGCTGTCTAAAATACACGAGGTAACTAATTAACAGTGATTTCTTGTTTTTATTTGAATGTTAAAATCCACTGTAGATACAGGAATACCCTCTCTATGTTGCTCAAGAGGATATTCTGCCCGGGTCACATTTTGTTCGGGGATCTGAAGTAATCAGTAGTTAAGCAACCATTCTCACTTTTCTATTTCAAATATATATTTTTTGGAAAAACAAAATAGTTGCTTAATTTTGTTTATTTAGGGTTGTTTGGCTGCCACCTCTAATTTTTTTACCAGAGGGTTTTTAAAAGAAGATTCCTTCGTTTTTGGTTTTCTTGTTTTATCCCATTTGTGCCATGTTGTCATCCCGTTCCTACTGACCATTGTAAAGAGTGCAAGCGCAGCTGTGGTTCGTTACCCTTCTCTCTCGCTGCATGGAAAATTCATCATGTGTGTATTTGCAAGTGGAAATCTCCACCAAACCACTTCATGGTACAGAATTTAGAACAGCACTGGGCCATGCATCAAGGTTGTGAAATAAATAAAGCAGGCAGATATACAGGCCTGCTTTTCTTTCTCTTTTTAAATAATGATTCATATCTAACTTCCTGCTAGGTACGCGTGTACAGTTATATAATTCAGTACAGTGCAATGGTCAAGTATCAACTAGTGCGCATGCTTTAAAGATTAAACAATAGAACGTGCCCTCCATCATCACAGCTTTCCTTGTATTCACTGGAGTTCAGAAGAATGAGAGGGGACCTCATAGAAACATATAAAATTCTGACGGGGTTAGACAGGTTAGATGCAGGAAGAATGTTCCCAATGTTGGGGAAGTCCAGAACCAGGGGTCACAGTCTAAGGATAAGGGGTAAGCCATTTAGGACCGAGATGCGGAGGAACTTCTTCACCCAGAGAGTGGTGAACCTGTGGAATTCTCTACCACAGAAAGTTGTTGAGGCCAATTCACTAAATATATTCAAAAAGGAGTTAGATGAGGTCCTTACTGCTAGGGGGATCAAGGGGTATGGCGAGAAAGCAGGAATGGGGTACTGAAGTTGAATGTTCAGCCATGAACTCATTGAATGGCGGTGCAGGCTAGAAGGGCCGAATGGCCTACTCCTGCACCTATTTTCTATGTTTCTATGTTTCTATGAACAAGAATAATAATAATAGTCATCATCATCATCATAGGCAGTTCCTCGAAATCGAGGAAGACTTGCTTCCACGCTAAAAGTGAGTTCTCAGGTGACTGAACAGTCCAATACGGAAAGTGCAGTCTCTGTCACAGGTGGGAACGACAGTGGTTGAAGCCTTGTTTTCTGCATGCCCTCTGCGACGAGACTCGAGCTGCTCAGCGCCTTCCCGGATGTTTTTCCTCCACTTAGGGCGGTCTTGGGCCAGGGAACCCCAGGTGCCGGTGGGGATGTTGCATTTTATCAAGGAGGCTTTGAGGGTGTCCTTGAAACGTTTCCTCTGCCTACCTGGGACTCCCTTGCCGTGTAGGAACAAGAATAATGCAAGGTTACCATCCCTCATTACTTTTTACAGCAGAGCCATCTGTAGAACAACTAGTTAACTTTTATTGCACTTACAACATGGTTCCTTATGCAATTTTGACTTTAAAAAGAGTCCTTAAAATTCTTGAAGTTATATAATAGTGGAACATTCAACGGACCAGGGACAACAGACCCAGATTACATTGCTGCTTCCCACCATGACCAGGGAGAACCGAGCTCTTCGCGTGGTTTTTCTCACCAGCTTCCATAAGTGGCTTCAAATTTTATACTAGAGAGGGCCAATGGGGCACTTGGCTCTCTGCTCACATTAAAAGTTAAGGTTAAAAAGTCTCCAGGTACTTTATTGGAACAGTTGGAAACTTGTTACCCCTGCTTCCCACTAGACTGCCGTTAAACTAGTTCTTTTCTACAATGAGGTCAGTTTCTTGGCCTTCCCCTAAGTTACATTTCTGGTTTTGTATTGATGAACACCTGACACTCCTTCACATATTGTTAGACTGATACCATAACTCAACCATTAATCTTCCGTTTGTCATATTAATATATACAATAGCAGGGATTTTAACTCCTGGGCGGAAAGCAAGGGAGAGGCACCAAACTTCCCACCTGGAAGTGGCCATGGGAGGGCCGATCGATTTTAAATATCCGGATCTCATTAACATTTCATCAGCCAGTTGCCTGTTTAAAACCGTCGTAAAGAGGCAGCCAGCCAACTAGCGCTCCACAAATATCTTGCGGTCGGCACACAGCTACGACACGGGAGCTGAAATTGTCCTCTGCGGTAATGGGATGGTATGGCCTTTCCGACCGGGGACAAGCGGTTGGTCTCACCCAACCGAAATTGCCCTCGAGCCGGAGGTAGTGGAAACGTGTTTCAGCCCCGCCCACTTGCCAGTCCCGTCGGGCACGCGCCGACCCTTACCGCCCGGTGGCAACCACTTTCCGCCCCGCGAGGGAAATTGCTCCGAAGGAGCAGAGCCGTCGCTGCTCGATGCCCCCGACAGCTTTTCCTGGCAGGAAGCTGCCAATGTCTGGGCGGTGCGCCCACCCTTAAAGGGAAGGGCGCACCGCCGTGGCCGGCATTTTATTTTATTTGTCAGCCGACTCTACAGTCCGGCACCCCACCTTGGGTGCCAGGCCACTGGCCCAGCCAAAGCCCAGTGGTGCCACTAAAGTGGCTGCAAAGCTCGCAGCGGCCCTCCCCTTTAACTAAAGGAGAGGGACATTGCTACGTGTCAGCTTGACACGGCATGTCCGGTCACACTGATGACACCGACTGCCTTCTGCCCTGCTCCCGACCCACTTCCGCCCTTCCTCAAACACCGCCGCAACGATTTAAAAAAGTTAACGAGGCCAATTTCCCTCTATTTTCCGCCCCATGGATTCAGGCAGAGAATACTCAATTCATTCGAATTATCCGCCCCGTTTGGGGCAGAGGGCAATTTCTAGCCCACGGTGTCTCAGCAAATTTGTACGGAAAGATTTGTACTTAGTTTTTGAGGCCTCTGCTTTTTCTCTGGCAGTTGTTATTGGTCAGAGCATCCACGATGGATGCTCTGGTTGTTTAGCCGTTAAATTGCTTCTGTGTCAATCTCAGCATTGGGCCTTATTCAAATGGAAATATCAAGCTTCAGGCGAAAAAACGGGCATCTCGATGCAGCTCGCCAGTTGGGGGCCTGACAAATTGAAGCCAGCTCCGACCACGAGCTGGCCCGTGGGTTGGTCTAGAGTTGGGGGGAACGAAGCCAAGATGGGGGGGTAGCCTGGGCAGTAACGGCCTGCAGTATTCTTGCGGAACTAGGAGGAGCCTGCCTTTAAGGACCACTGCAGGTTCCACCCATTTATACCTACATTTTACATCGGGCTCTTACAACTAGCACTAGGACCCTAATTTGGATAGTGCTGAAGCCCTACGCGTGTTTCAGCTGGGGTACTGCTTCCCCCTTATAGGCCCATGGGGGTGCCTTAGGTGTCATTGGGGCAGCTACAATTCCCTCAAGATTTTCAACTCCTGTCCCCCTCCCCCCTTTTTTCAGCCTGCAAAATGGATGGCCATGAATTTAATTGCTCCCATCAAGTTCAGGCTGTGTTGGACACAATTTCTGTGTAAATGGGAGAAGCCAGAAAATATGTCCCATTTAATGCAAATAATATTGGCGGAGGTAGGGGGGGTGGTAAATGTTGGAAAACAGATCCAGGATCACATCTGCACCAATACACATGTCAAAAATGCTCACTGCTAGTTTAGTTTCCTCCCTCAACATTGTGTCACTTGCTCCTGATCTTCTCCTTCTGCTCTGTGCTGCTGTTTTCTCCAGGACAGCTGTCAATGATGCACTGTAATCAGCCAAAGGAAGTGTGGTTCACGAGGCAAAGCAAATGATGTCCGTTTCTTTTCCCTTCCCAACTAAGCAGAACAATTTTGAATGGCAAGCTCAAATATCACAGCTTGCAACTTACAAGTCAAGTGTCAAGATTTGACCCTTAGAACGCCTGCTTATTCTATGTCGCTCGACCCCCAGCCTGGCTAAGGCTAATGGTCGAACAGACAGGATTTTCCACACATATTGCAGCAGTTTTCCAGGCGGGTGTGATGGAAAATTGATAGGAAACTGCACTGCCGGGTTCCTGCCATTTCAGCACCAATCTTCCACCAGACGCCAGAAGGACCCACCTAAATAAGAGCAGGTGTGCTCAAGTAAGGTGGTGAAGACAGAGTGATATTACATGTTACATTTACGTGTTACCACTTTAACAACCCTGGCTGGTAGTTATGCCAGTATTTTATTGACATTCAGTATTGCTGGGGCTGGCGGAGAGAGATTCTAATTTAAATGGAATGTTTCTAGAGCCGGAAGATGGCATTTAAAATTTAAATGGCTCATCCTGCCAAGTATAATGAATTTGCGATGCGCTCGAAGTACTATCCCACATCATTAGGTTTTGCCAGGAAATAAAGAGAGCCCACACTCCTGTCTGTCCAGCCCCTTTTTTTTTGCAGCTATAGATACCAGAGTTCTGCAGCAGAAGCAATGTTTCATCCCCTCCTACCCCAGTGGGCTCACCAGTAAAGCAGAAACACTGCTGGCAACCTGCCAGAATAATCTGCATCAGGCTGATCTCAGGAATTCTTCAGGGTCAGTGGAGGAACAAATGGAAGGGCACGAATATCATTCCATCAGCCCAATGCCCTAGATCTCGCTCAAAGGAAAATCCCAGCTAGTAAATCTTCTCTCTCCACTAGTTCTAGTTATTACTGCATTATTAGGAATTACATTATCACTATTGCCATATAAAATGCTTCATCAGCTATTAATTACAAGAGTGCAGAGGCTGCCAATTACAAAGCCTTGCTTTTCTAGATAAAAACAGCTATGTTTATATTATAGCAATATAGATAGCAAGTTTAGTTCACATCAAGGATGACTAAGAACACTTCAACTGTAATCTCTCCGTGTTTTTATCTCCAGATGACCACCAACTTGATTTCATGCATATAAATTTTCCAGCCCTGTATGTGCATTTTTTTTACTGCAAAAATGATACAGTGCGTCTGTCTGCTTGATGCCAATCTCAGTTCACAACCCAGTTCACAAGAACAGAACAGAGGAAAGAAAAATGGAAGACAAGGGTACCTTTCGGGCAAACTAGCAGTTTACAGTGAGAGGGACCTTGCCCAGATTAAATGGAGGGGAAAAACTGGCAAATAGAACCGTAGATCAGCAAACAGGAAGTGAAAAGAATACAGCTAAGAGCATTCCAGTAAGGAAAAAAAGAAGTGCATTGAAGGCTGGGGCTCCAGAGGTGAATAAGGAGATTAATTCAAGTTTGAAACAAAAAAGAAATATTTAGCACTTATAGAGCAAATAACAAAAAAGGAAAGCCAGGACAAAATTAAGAATATAGAAAAACTATAGAAAGGGAGGTTAGAAAGATTATGGGAGAATATAAAAAGGTTTTCTGTTTTTTCTGTTATTATAAAGCCATATTTTTCCCATGGAATGTGATGACCCATCTTCTAACTTTAATATAATAAAGTTAGGCATACGTGCACACATATATTTTATGAAGCCTTGTATAATTAAGGTTACATTTACATAGATATTCATTGTATATTTAGGGTGTGTAGCTCACACTTTTTATGAGTACGCTCTCCTATACATAGTTTATGGAGAAACTGCATATCTTGACTGCATGGTGACTGTGAGAGGAATGTATTGCTACCTCAACTTCTTTGCTCTGGGAGCAATGTCTGTTAACTCCTCAAAGAATAGTATATGGTTTGTCAAGCACACTCCTCCCTTTCAAAATCCATGCTGGCCATTTGTAACTATACATCTGGACATGTGGTAATTTCATGGTGAATTAAAGACTCCAAAATGTTCCCCACCACGGTTTTTAAACTAACTGGTCTATAATTACCCGGATTAGCTCTGCCCTTTTTAAGCTATGTTGGCCACTCTCCAGTCCTCCAAGCCACATCCACACTTAATAGAGCCCTGAAAAATAATTTCTAGATCTGTGGCAATTTCCTTCCTCATTTTGCTCAGTGTCGAGGAAGCACCCCGTTGGGCCATGATGCTTCACTAGATTGATCCCTGGGATGAGAGGGTTGTTCTATAAGAAGAGATTGAGTAGGTTGGGCCTATACTCTCTGGAATTTAGAAGAATGAGAGGAGATCTAATTGAAACATATATGACTCTGAGGGGGATTGACAGGGTAGATGCTGAGAGGTTGTTTCTCCTGGCTGGAGAGTTTAGAGCTAGGGTCATAATCTCAAGAGACCGAGGAGGAATTTCTTCAATTAGAGGATTGTGAATCTTTGGAATTCTCTACCCCAAAGGCTGAATCATTGAGTATATTCAAAGCTGAGATAGCTAGATTTTTGGACTCTAAGGGAATCAAGGGATATGGAGATCGGGCGGGAAAGTAGAGTTGAGGTCGAAGATCAGCCATTATCTTATTGAATGGCGGAGCAGGCTCGAGGGGCCATATGGCCTAT
The DNA here is from genome assembly GCF_044704955.1 of Pristiophorus japonicus. Lineage (NCBI taxonomy): Eukaryota > Metazoa > Chordata > Chondrichthyes > Pristiophoridae > Pristiophorus > Pristiophorus japonicus. The sequence goes on from NC_091978.1 coordinate 222,231,643, forward strand.
TCCTGTTCCTAATTCTTATGTTCTTATGTTCTTTGGCTTCCTTTGGCTTAACTAACTTATCTAAAAAAAAATTATTTTATGTATCATAATATTATTCATCTCACTTTCATCCACTTCAGTATTCGATATCCTTCTCTTCAGCAAAGACTAATGGAAAGTGCCCATTAAATACTTTCACCATTTATTAAGCAATTACAAATTGACAGCCCTCTCCTTTCAGTGGTCCCACCTCACCTTTAATACATTTAATTTTACTGATATAATTATTGATGCTTTTACTCCCTGTTAGCTTTCTTTATCCTGCTCTTAACATTTTATTTTTATATTCTCTTTTGGTTTGTTCATCATTATTATTATAGTCCTCATAGGCTCTCATCTTCAATTAAAATTGGCTCCTAATCTCTTTATTTATCCAAGGCATCCTAAAACTATTGGTAGTTTCCTTCTTTTCTAATGGAATATATTTATTCTGTATCTTTGCAATCATTTTTTGTTAAAACATCCTAATGTTGCTTTAAAATCCTGCGTGCCAATTTCTCCTTCAACTTCACCCCAGCTAGCTCATTCCTCATCTTTCTAAAATCTGCGCGAATCCAATCTGGTGTTCTAGTTTTTGAACTGACTTTTCCCATTTTCAGTTGAAGAGGACTAATTTTCAGGGTAATGGAGAAAAAGCTGGGGTGTGGGACTAAATTTGACAGCTCTTTCAAAGAGCCGGCACATGCATGATGGGCTGAATGGGCCCCTTCTCTGCTGTAAGATTCTACTATTCTCATTGGATCTTAAACCTTATTATATTGTGGGGTCAGTGGGGCCTAAGTTTCTCACCCACATTTAGCCCATCTACTTCATCCATTCCATTACTCAGAACCATATCTAGCAACGCCTCCACCCTTGTAGGCCTACTAACGTACTGCTTGAGGAAGAAGGCTGTATACATTTTGGAAATTCCGTTCCCTTTTCTCCTCTGCCCCAATTGATAAGTAGATAACTAAAATCTCTCAGAATAATAATTTTGTTATTCCTACTCATCTCTCTAATCTGACTGCACATTTCTTTTTAAACAAATTAGAGGTTTTTAATAGACCCCTACTAATATAACATGCCATTTTTTAATTTTTTAGCTCCAACCATATTGACTCTGTCTGTACCCCTTCCAATTCTCTCTACAGCTGTATTCTTTCTGTTGCCAATATTGCCACTTCGCCTCTTTTCTTATCTTTACAATCCCTCCTCACTATATTTTAATCCCAATATGTCTAGTTTGCAAGCAGATTTCTGCTAATGCTATTAAGAAAGAAAGAAAGAAAGAAAGACTTGGATTTATATTGCGCCGTTCATAACCGCTGGATGTCTCAAAGCACTTTACAGCCAAAAAAGTACTTTTAGAATGTAGTCACTGTTGTACTGTGGGAAACGCGATAGCCAATTTGCGCACAAGCAAGCTCCCACAAACAGCAATGTGATAATTTGTTTTTGTTATGTTGATTGAGGGATAAATATTGGCCAGGACATTGGGGATAACTCCCCTTGCTCTTCTTCGAAATAGTGTCATGGGATCTTTTATGTCCACCTGAGAGAGCAGATTTAACGTCTCATCTGAAAGACAGCACTGTCCACAGTGCAGCTCTCCCTCAGCACTGCACTGGAGTGTCAGCCTAGGTTTATGTGCTCATGTCCCTGGAGTGGGACTTGAAACCGCAACCTTTTGACTCAGAGGCGAGTGTGCTACCCACTGAGCTACAGCTGACACAAGTCTAGTATTAAGTCTGGATCTTCCTGTAAAATAATTGCTTCCAGGTCCCCCAATATATTTCCCACACTCCGTGCATCTCAATACATCCACTTCAACTTTTTTTGCTTTTATTTAACACTACTCCTTTTCCCATTATAATTTTAATCTAAGCTATCCCCTACCTTTATTTCAGTCTTATCCCCATTTATCCTTACACAATTTCTCTGCTCCATATCTCTCCTGCTAAATTGTTTTCTCCTTGAATAATATCCTTATCTATTTTCCCTTCTCTATTAGTTGACCCTAGTTGGTTTTATTTTCCTAGCGCACCCTCTTAGTTTAAATATCTTGGCCTAGAAATTCAGGTTGTTTGTGCCTTCCGCAAGGGCACCAACGGGACGCAAATGACTTTTCGCCCGGGAGCAGTACCATGAACGACTCCCGCAAAATTCAGCACGTCATCACCTTCAGGGAATGTCAACCGGGCTGCGGGATGCTCGCGGGGCGCTAGTTAAAGGGGAGGTGGCGGCCATGTTTTTTTTTTAAATGGCCGTTTTTTTTTTCGGCGTCCCATTGGCGTCACGATCATGGGGTCCATGCCGCAATTATTCAGCCCAACACTCTGCTTAAATGTGGGCTGTTAGCATGGCAACCCTACTCCCCATGGTGGTCCATGGAGGCCCGGTTCTTATCTACAGAGTTTGCAGCTTGGGCCCTTCCCTTTAATGGGGCGAGACCCTCCTACATGGCAGCGCTACACGGCCTGGTGCATAGCGCTGTGCCCCGCTCCTGACCCGTCCGCCGCACTATCACCCCAGAAAGAAAATGGAGCATGTTATTTTGCACTCCACTTTCTTTCGGGGGTGGTAACCCGAATTTTTCAAGCGGGGAGGGAATTCCGCGCTTGGCGTTAGAATGTCCCGCCTCCCGAATATTACTGCCCCTAAACGGGACGCAACAAAATTTCTACCTGCTTGTCTCTTCCCTACTTAACCCCATTTTGCCAGACTTCAGCACCCTGCCTGTTCAGATGTAGCCCATCTTTACAGAATAGTGCCCATCTGTCCCGGAATTGGTGTCAATGCACAACAAATTCCTCATACCACACATTAACCATTCATTGATTTCCCTTATCTTCCTGTTGCCACTGCTTTAATTTACATCCTTAATTTTATTATTGAAGTCCTCTCATTTTGCAATACTGGAAGTATAGCTGGAAATGTTACTTGCTTCCCCTATCTTTGACTCCTGAGGCAATCCTCGTGCATGTGCTTTTTAAAACCCATATACTATTTCTTCCTATGTCGTTAACTCCTATCTGGATTACCATCACAGGCCCTGACCCTTTCAGTATCTTTCCTCTATATTTAATTATTTAGCTCCAGGTTGACTGCTCACCATCCTATGGTCCTTGTCTTTTCAGCACACATGCCTTTACAGTCCTGTTTCTCCTCCAATGCCTCTCCACTATTATCCAGTTGAGTGGGACTGTACTCGCCTGGTTCCAATCTTATCTATCTAGCCAGAGAATCACAAGCAATGGAATCTCTTCCCACTCCCGCACCATTACCTCTGGTGTCTCCCAAGGATCTATCCTTGGTCACCTCATATTTCTCATCTACATGCTCTCCCTTGGTGACAACATCCAAAAGCACAGCTTCAGTTTCCACATGTACGCTGATGACACCTCACCACCACTTCTCTCGACCCCTCCACTATCTCTAAATTGTCAAACTGCTTGTCCGACATCCAGTTCTGGATGAGCAGAAATTTCCTCCAGTTGAATATTGGGAAGACCAAAGCCATTGCCTTTCTTCAACGCCACAAACTCGCTCCCTAGCCACTGACTCCACCCCTCTCCCTAGCATCTGTCTGAGACTGAACCAGACTGTTCACAACCTTGATGTCATATTTGACCTCGAAATGAGCTTCTGATCACATATCCGTGCCATTAGTAAAACCGCCTATTTCCACCTCCGAAACATCGCCCAACTCTGCCTCTGCCTCAGCTCATCTGCTGCTGAAAACATCATCCATTCATTTGTTACCTGACTTGACTATCCCAACGCACTCCTGGCTGGCCTCCCATGTTCTATCCTATGTAAACTTGAGGTTATCCAAAACACAGCTGCCTGTGTCCTAACTCGCACCAAGTCCTGCTCACCCATCACCCCTGTGCTCGCTGACCTACATTGGCTCCCGGTTAAGCAACGCCTTGATTTTAAAATTCTCATTCTTGTTTTCATATCTCTCCATGGCCTCACCTCTCCCTATCTCTGGAATCTCCTCCAGCCCAAAACCCTCCAAGATATTTGTGCTTCTCTAATTGTGGCTTCTTGAGCATCGCCGATTTTAATCGCTCAGCTATTGGTGGCCATGCCTTCAGCTGCCTAGGCCTTAAGCTCTGGAACTCCCTGCCTAAACCTCTCCACCTCTCTACCTCTCTTTCCTCCTTTAAGGTGCTCCTTAAAACCTACCTCTTTGACAAGCTTTTGATCATCTGCCCAAATATCTCCTTATGTGGCTCAGTGTCAAATTTTGTTTTATAACACTTCTGTGAAGCGTCTTGGGACATTTTACCACATTAAAGATGCTATATAAATATAAATTGTTGTTTTTAAAAATTTTACTTTATTATCCTGCTGAGCGAATTCATGGCAGTGTAAATAGTGCATCAGAGAAACTTCCTATTATCTGGCTTAGCAATTGTCCACCAGAATTTCAACAGGACATTGCCCTACTGCATCTCTTTTATTTGTATTTTAACTTCTTTTCTTGGAGAATAAAACTACATAAAGTTTATTTTATTATTTTTTGTTTACTTGTCTTCATTCCCGTGCCTAGGGTAATGCTGTACTATATGTTTAGGACCAACATTTGAGGACTATCCATTATCTATTCATTTCCATTATCATTCAGGGGAACGGGGCAGGGTTCTTTCCATAAAATAGATAATGGATGTTTCCCTGCAGTGTGTTGCAAGGTGTGTGGACCAAAGTTATTTCTTCCCATTCCAAACGTTCTCACATTCTTAACCTCCTTTCTTTCACTACAATTTTACAATTGTTTGCAAATACCAATGTTGTTCTGGAAGGCGTGAGGCAGAATCAATACAGGGTACAACAATTTAAATTTGAGAAATTGGGATATCTGAGAAGGGATTTTGTTTATCCCAATATTTAATGATAATAGGTAACTAATTCCATGAGCAAAGCTAAATTGTAATTCTTCAGGGCGTTCTAATGATACACTTCTGCATTAGTGACTCTAAGCTTGTGGAATTGCACCCAAGATCAAAGGCTTACTTTCCTCTTACCTGTGTCATAAAAATATATTCACTGATAGAAAACAGTAGTACAGGATTGCTTTCTTTGTTATTGTCTGTTAAGTATGTACATTTAGTGAGCAATAACTAAATTAAGCTTTGTCTTGTTGTTGTAGGCCCTCCAGGAAAGCGAGGTAGAAGGGGCAGGAATGGAGAACCCGGTAGGTATCAGCATTGATTTCAAAATGTTGCCTTTTTTCCACATCAGTATTTAGTTGTTAAAGTACAAAGGTAGTTATAGCGAGATGTTTCACATTAAGTCCACTATTTGTAGCCAGGCTTATACTTTATTGATCGTAAATACTGGGTTTATTCAGTAGTGATGTAATAGCAGCATCCCAGCATGACTTAGTGCACTGGATTTGTGCTTGTACTGCACCAATCTGGAATTGTTAATGCATTGAGTAAAACAGCTGTAATTCTTGGCATTAAACCTTTGCTATTTCAGTTTCATATGCTGCACGTTTAAGGCAGATTAAGCTAATGAGGGGAAAAGATCTTTAACAAAACCCACCTGTGAATTTCTCAATATTTTTAAAGTAAAAAAGCAAGAGTTTCAAAATATGTTTAAAGGATATATGTATATATAGAACAAAGATTAAGGGGTCAAAATTTGTACAAACCAAATATCGCGGGAGCGACTCCAAGGGGGCGTTGCACACTGAATGACGTCACCACGTGGGTGGCGTTAGACGGCGCAGCATTACCTCTTGGCGCCTCTACCAAAGAGCCGACTGGATTTCTCCCGTGCCGTGGACACCGCTTAATATCGACGGTAGGCCTTTGCCTCGCACCAGTGCTAACGGGCGGCGTTATAAAGGGAATTTCGAGCCCTAAGAAGTAAAAGAAAGCCAAGTGTGAAAAGACTAGAAGACAAATATTAGCAAAAATGCATCTATCAAGTGAGATGATTCTGACTTTCCTCAGTTCTGCGACTGTCTATTATATTGGGCATCATGCCATTGGGGAAAATGAATACTTAACTAGACACCGTCTAACTCTTTCCGTCTTCTATAGTCTGATCCATAGCAGAATAATCATACACTTGTGGTATATTTTATGCAACACGGATGCAAATGTGAGTTACCCAATGATTTTTAAAATCAGATCCTGTTACCAATATTGGCTTGAACATTTTTGACTGATTTCTTTTCCATTAATTGGCTCATTGAAAATTGTTTCTCATTAGATTGTTTTCCAATTTTGTAATTCGCTTTAACATCAGCATTCAGAAGTCAAGCTTTCTAATGTATCAACTCTTTTTAACGTGCCTGTTTTGGCAAAATGCTTTTTAGAGGGTCACTTGTTTATTCTTTTTAAAGTGTTTCTTCTGTATTAAATAACATAAACAGAACTGAGACAATGATAATTTTTTGCAAATTGGAATGCTATGTTGCACCTTGGCAGTGAAATCTCATTTATCCAAACCACACTCTTTTAGAAATCCTGATTATCCCAAATATCCCAAAGTCTAGTTCTCGTAAGTCTCCTTTCACTTCGCTCTATGGAGTCAAGGTTCCTCTGTTTACTCGGGGTAATATCAAGCATTAACCAATGATTCGTATGCGTTTGGGATTCCCACACACAAAATAAGGTATAAAGACTGCTAGTGAAATGATAAAAGAGACCAATTTAGGCGAAAGAGGAAAAGATAGCTCAAGGGTGCGGAAGACACTGGAGATGTACGAAACAAAACCCCAGGCAGCACTTACAGAGCCTGCAGGTAAACCAGCTCTTGTTTTGTTGACATGTCCTACAAGTTTGTAGCTCACAGCTGGTTTATCAAACTTCTTGACATTTATAATGGGTAAGGGCTTACCAGGTGCTGATAAGCATCAACGGATTGTTATTATAGGCGACTTCTGATTGACTGTTGGTTTTTCATTGCTGCCGGCAATATCACATTCTCACAAATCACACATCTGAAAGCTGCACATTTTCATAATTTCATTAGAAGTTGATTGATGTTAGAGCAAAGCCGGCTTTCCTGATATTTTTTTCAGAACCAGGAATACCAGCTCCTGTATTTGAAATCGTCGTGTCAAAAAGTATATGAATGAAGATTCTTATTTATCTTTTCTGCTGAAGTTCTATGTCTTCTCCATCACGCCCCATTCCACAACCACCTTTGCTTGATCAGACTGCGGGGTTGAAATTGCCCCTCTCGTTAAGGCCTGTTATCACCGCAAATCGGCGGCCACGCTGTAGAATCGAGTGACTGACGACTTTTCGTGGAATGGCCGCTGCTAGCCCATTGGTCCATTGTCTTATGTAACTCCTGCTAAAAACTCCACCCCGTTGCACCCACCTCCATATCTCTCCCTGACTGATGACTTATATTGAACTAGTAACCCAGAAGCTGAGCTTCAAGCCTCATCTCATATCCATCAGCACCCCTCAAACTCTTAGCCACGCTTTTTTTTACCTCAAGACACAACTTCTGGAATGGATTCCGGAAATACAACTTGTCCAAAATTACACTGCCTTAATCCTGTCGCACTCAAATTCTGTTCACCCATTGCTGCTGTCTTGATCGTCCTCCATTGGCAACCCTCTCCCAAAGCACTAAATTGAAAATCTTTGTCCTCCTTTACAAGTCATTCCGTGGCTTCATCCCAGCTTTTCTTTGCACCTTCCTCCAGCGCACATCCCATCTCATGCCATATAGTCATCCAACTTTGTACGCTTCTCCCCCCCCCCCGCCCCCCACCCCCTCACCACACCACCCGTCGAGTGTTCCTCAGTTGGTGGTGGAGAACTCAGATATTTGATCTGACCATCTCGAACTTCCTCCCTCCCGCCAACTCTCCTCTTTGCTACTTCCATTCCTTAAAAGACTTTCTCAAAACCATGCTTTTGGTCAACTCCCCTAAATTCTTCTACTGTTTCTCGCCACAAAGCAGTGTTCCACCTTATTTTCTGCCCCCTTACCACCACCACCCCCTGCCCTTCCTCTCCCCCAGCAGTTACACTGGAGATGCTCACAGGCCCAGAACAGAATTTTAGCTTGAATGTCTTTAAGAGATGAATTGTGAGCAAATAATAGACAGAAATCTGGGAGCTCGCAAATCAAGCATGAACCCAAATTCCTGATATGCACTCATCTGAGGAAGATCTGTGCTATCATGAAAATTACCCCCCATAATCTTAAAAGAAATTGTGAACATATTCAATAGAAATAGCATGCAGTTCTTGATTCTTGCACCAGGCTAGCTCCTGCTCAGCTTGTACTTTGAATAGCTCAATCTGTTATAATTTAGTCACCAGTATAAAAACACTGACAGGATAAAGGGGCTGACTTTTTCAGGCCCATGTTTGTATGTTGAAGCACAAAGACAGTAAAGCCATGTCATCAGTCGATACAATTACTCAACCACAAATACTGGAAACCTCATCCTCTCCATAACTAATCAGTTTTTAACCTCCTGCAGTTTCATTAAAATAATAATGTGGGTCACTTACTTTATAATTAAATTCAGGTCACTTTGCTTTCCTTCCTTTCAAGTCAGCTGTACTTTATGAAATCATGGAACGTGTGAGGAAAGATAATTACATTCTACCAGAACAAAGCAGATATAAAGCCCAAAGCTAACTTTTCATGTTAAAAGAAAAACAAAATTCCTGTTATTCTTAGTCAACAATTTATTTTACTTGAATTTTTTAATAAAAATGCATGCAGGTCACAACCGCAACTGGAGAGTGTTCACTTCACTTGACATTTATTGATCAGAGAGTTTAAATATTAAGTGAGTATTTTGTGCAAGTATTCACAAGCTATGATAAAGCTCATTTGCTAGCCAGGTCTTGTAGTACTTTCAAAAGTCATGCGGGGGTGCAGCGCCGGCCATTCAGGACAGTTTTGCTGAAAGAATGGTGGCCGCATCACTTCCTCCTGCTTCCGGCATGGAACAACGAGAGGTCATTACCACTGCCATTATCTATGCTCGCCACTCACTTGTAAACATGCAGATCATGAAGTCAATCGGCATGCAGCGCCTGAATTGATGCACGACTGCAATTTCAGACAATGTCACTCTACACACAGAAACCATGCACGGAAGAACATGCATGCAGCAGTTCTACAGCGATGCTGCCAGCGCTCCTTAAAGGGACACACACATCTTTCAGTTAAGTTTCTATGTCCGCTTTTACACTGATTTTTTAAATATTTTATTGGAGTAGTGGCTTGCTGCAATACATTAAAAAAGTTATTAAAGTGTGCAGAGAGTGCTGCTGGATGCTTGCAAGGCTTTGGATGTTAAAAAGGAAGGCTTCTGAGAGCACCACTTGCTCCCAGTCCTGGAGGCTCTAGTTGCAGTCCCCTTTGGGCTGAAACATCACATGGAGATGAAGCAAAGTAAACAAGCTGCTCATAGAAGGAAGAGGAAGATGCAGAAGAGGAAGCAGTGGAAGGAAGGATACAACTCAGACACCAGTGACCACAACCCCAATTCCACTTTCAGTATTTGACCCATACCTTACCTTCCCTCTGTTATTGACCATCACAGCATCCTTTTGGCCACAATGCTGTAATAAAAGCCATTACAAAGCAAACTTTCCAAACCAACTTTATATATATATATACATCCAATATTACATCAAAAAATCAACTAATCACCCTTGTGCATTCCCTTAGTGACTGTCTTGGATGTGCCTTTGCCTCTCCTAGTGATGTCACACAGTGCTACCCCAGTGGCTGCAGCATGGCTGGTGGACGGCTGCTGACCTTCAGTGGGGGAGACTGCAGAAGGCCTTGCTGGTCGTCCTCGAGGAGCTGGTGGCTGGGAGTGTGAAATCAACTGACGGTGTTTCTTCTTCGCTTTCATCTCCCTCTTCTTGATCAGCCAGTGGTTGGGCAGGCTGGATTTCTTGGGTGTGTGAAATGAGGAAGACAGAAGAAACATAGAAACATAGAAAATAGGAGCAGTAGTAGGCCATTCGGCCCTTCGAGTCTGCACTGCCATTCAATATGATCATGGCTGATCCTCTATCTCAACACCATATTCCCGCTTTTTCCCCATACCCCTTGATGCCTTTTGTTTCCAGAAAACTATCTATCTCCCTCTTAAATATATTCAGTGACTTGGCCTCCACAGCCTTCTGTGGTAGAGAATTCTACAGGTTCACCACCCTCTGAGTAAAAAAATTTCTCCTCATCTCGGTCTTAAATTTCCTACCCCGTATCCTGAGACTGTGACCCCTTGTTCTAGACTTCCCAGCCAGGGGAAACATCCTCCCCGCATCCAGTCTGTCCAACCCAGTCAGAATTTTATACATTTCAATGAGATCCCCTCTCATTCTTCTAAACTCTAGTGAATACAGGCCTAGTCGACCCAATCTCTCCTCATACGACAGTCCTGCCATCCCAGGAATCAGTCTGGTGAACCTTCGCTGCACTCCCTCTATGGCAAGTATATCCTTTCTTAGGTAAGGAGACCAAAACTGCACACAATGCTCCAGGTGTGGCCTCACCAAGGTCCTGTATAACTAGTAAGACATCCTTGCTCCTGTACTCAAATCCTTATGCAATGAAGGCCAACATACCATTTGCCTTCCTAAATGCTTGCTGCACCTGCATGTTTGCTTTCAGTGACTGGTGTACAAGGACACCCAGATCCCCCATGTACATCGACACTTCCCAAGCCATCACCATTTAAATAATACATTGTCCTTATGTTTTTCCTACCAAAATGGATAACTTCACATTTATCCACGTTATACTGCATCTGTCATGTGTTTGCCCACTCACTCAACCTATCTAAATCACCTTGCAGCGTCTTTGCATCCTCCTCACAACTCACAATCCTACCTAGTCTTGTGTCATCAGCAAACTTGGAAATATTACATTTGGTTCCCTCATCCAAATCATTTCTATATATTGTGAATAGCTGGGGCCCAATAAGGAATATCATGAAGGAGAAGGGGAAGATGCTGCCCAAAACAAATTCCTTGTTTGAGGATGTTACGGATAAAGTAGATACATCCCTATGATGTAATTTATTTGAATTTTCAGAAAGCTATTAACAGAGTTCCACATGGTTGACTTCTAACTAAACTAAAAGCCACAGTAACCCAGGGGAGAACATGGGACTGGATAAGGAATTTGTTAAAAGGTAGGAAAAAAAGAGTACTCATAAGAGGTGCTAGAATTACAGATACTGAGTGGCAGGGGTTTCGGCAGGGTTTCTCTTACCAGGAGCTTGGTGGAACCTCTGATAGAAAAAGCCATTTTTTGCCATTTTCACCATTTCTCTGTGGAATCCATCGACGTTCCGCCAGAGAACCCTGTTGGGAGTTCCAGATGATTGTTTCTAATCTACATTAATGATCTGGATACCAAAATCAAATGTAAGCTTTCAAGTTTGCTGACTGTATTGAAATAGGAAGTGTAGTACAGACAGAGGATGTAGTTAAAGATGTGCAGAAAGACTTGGGCCAGAAATTTCCCCAGAGCTGCTCCTACCCCATCGCCATAGCTTTGACAGAAGTGTGATGGAAAGCACGTTTATGTGCGTAAATGGGATTTCTGTCATACTTCTGGCAAATTTATAGCGGAGGACTTGGAGCAGCTCCAAGGAAATTCCTGGCCGTAGTTTTGGTTATGTAAATGGACAGAAAAATATAACAAAACAAAACTTAACGCACGGAGATGTGAAGCAATGCAAATGAAAATGCGCCTCAATATATGAATGGAATAGAATTAGCAGAGGGAGACAGAGGGCTCAAATTTTGCCCAAAGCTGTTTTTTGGCATATTGCCAGAGTTATGCCCATTTTTCTAGGCCAGCACTACTCCAAAAATAAATGTGCCAAGTTTCCCCGCTGTATTTTTCAAAATTGGTGCCACGCAGCCTGTCCAGTAGCCTTGGTGGTGGAGCCTACTGTCTGTGTCGAAAAAATGATGAAGTGGAGGCACTAGTTACTGTAATTGAGGCCAGATGGCAGGAGCTGGACACCAGCAGCGGTCACATAAAAGTTTTACCAAAAGAAATGAAGAAACACTGGAACCAACTTACAGAAGATTACTGTGCAGTGGTGACCAACCCAAGGTCTGGAGGCCAATGCTAAAAGAAGTGGCAGGATCTTGATCAAGTAGTTAGTGTAAGTAATATTTTCATTTTTCAATGGAATTGCAATTGTAAATGTGATCATCTGTATATGTCCCACCCAGCAGAAAGACACCCTCTCTAAAAAGTTATATTTTCATCTTTGCAGAGGAAAGTGGCACACAACAAATGAGAAAGAACTCGAACAGGAGGAGGCCCAGCAAATCTGCAGCCACTGACACCCTTGGAAGAGAGGGTCGCTGCTTTGATGGGTCCTGCCTGGAGAAAAGCAACCACCACTGCACAAGCTGGGCCCACACTCGAGGGAGAGGGTAAGTCCTGCAAATTCCACAGTCTGGCTTTGCTAAATGTTAAGCACTGCGCTGGCTAGCTGTGCTTCGGTTCATGGGGATGTCTCTGTCAGCTACATTTCGGTTGATGCAATGTGCTATCATTCATCGTGGTCCTTCAAATCAGCCTACTGCCTGCGCTGTGTGAGCCTACTCATGCCACCATCTGCTGCTAACCATTTGACTGTTCTGTTATATTTTGCAGAACTTCAGGCCAACCCTGACGATGCAGAAGAAGATTCAGACGAGGACGAGCCTGAAGAGGAGAACATCTTCCAATTCCACCTTCCAGACTAAGAGCTTGGGGGGAGGGGGAGGTGATGGATGAAGCCCCCACTATTTTACTCACTTTAGGGGAGGTGCAGGTGCTACCCATTGAGGTGCCAGCCCCTTCCCTGACTAGTGGTTTGAGTGTTGGTGGGATATTCCATGGTTTTGTTCCATCCGAGGCTGCGGGTCCCAGCGGGGTGCAGCGAGGCATATCCAGGGCCCCACTATCTGAGGCTGCGAGTCCCAGCGGGGTGCAGTGAGGCACATCCAGGGCCACACTATCTGAGGCTGCGGGTCCCAGCGGAGTGCAGTGAGGCATACCCAGTGCCCCACCATCCGAGGCTGCAGGTCCCAGTGGGATGCTGCGAGCCACACCCAGGGTGAGGAGGGGAAGGAGAGCTCGACCGCGCTCTCCTGAGGTGCAGGATCTAACAGATGTGGTTCAGGTGATGTCAATGAGTGCAGAGAACATTGACCTTACCTGATCACTCCTGGACATCATCAGTGGGGTGGGTGATGAAGTATCGGGACTGTCGGGAGAAGTAACAACACTCTCCCGAGAAATGGGAACACTGTCCGGGAACATGAGGGAGGGAATATCTCAGTCAGCTGAAACCATGTCGGTGCACATGAGGGTGGGAATGTCGCAGGTAGCTGATGCGCTGTCAGTGAACATGAGGGAGGGAATGTTGCAGGTAGTTGACACACTTTTCCTCAACATGAGGGAGGGCATGTCACAGGTAGGTGAGACATTGTCGGCGAACATGAGGGAGGGAACCTTAGAGATAGTTGAGACACTGTCAGGCCACATGAGGGAGGAAATTTTGGAGTTAGCTGCTGCAGTAAGGGAACATGCCCAGACCCCGCGTCCATTGACAGAATTAACTACCACTCCCACTCCAATCCCCAGACCAGTCTCTAAAAAGCCCCAAGCCAGGCTCTCCTCATTGCTGCCTGCCCCTCGTATTACTCGAGATGTTAGAATAAGTTTGGTACCAACCTGAGAAACACTGCGCCACCAAGACCAAATACAGCGGGCGGTCTTACATTAAGGTGGAGGAGAGATCAGTGGAGCCTTTCTTTGCTGCTGTTGTTGTTGTTATTGTTATTATTGTTGTTACTGTTGTAACTGTTGTTCTCAAATTAAAAGTTTTTTGTAAGTTGCAAAAATTTACAAGTTTAAAGTTAGTATTTGATCTTAAAGTTTTTACGTGATGTTAGAGTTTGTAAGTGATCTTAAAGTTTGTAAGTGATCTTAAGTGAAAACTTTAAAGTTTGACACAAGAATATGTTTATTAAAGTTCAGCTAAGTACAAACAAATATTTGTTAAACTTTTGAATAAAAGATATTTTAAATTATATCTGAATCATTTCCATTATTTGTTCCATTATTAACACAACCTTTGAAGTAAACAAGAATCATTTCCATCATTTGTTCCATTAATACAACACAACATTATGGAATAGGTCCAAACAGTAAACGTGGTCCATTTGGAATAGTTGCCGCTGAGCTTTCAGGCAGCAAACGTTCACGGATGAGCTGCTGGCACAAGGCTCGAGCAATCGTTAGGGGCACAACAGCATGCCCTCCTCCACCGTCGTACTCTGGGTTCAGGTAGTTGCATGACTTCCTCGTCCTCATCCTCCTCCTCATCATCATCTGCATCTTCCTCATCATCATCATCAGCCACTCTCACCTCAGGTGGGTCTTCTACTATCATAATGATCATATTGAATGGTGGTGTAGGCTCGAAGAGCCAAATGGCCTGCTCCTGCACCTATTTTCTATTAGCTGCTGCTACCTCATAATGGCTAAGTTATGCAGCATGCAGCACACAACAGTGAACTGACCGACAATCTCAGGGGAGTATTGCAAATAGCCTCCAGAATAGTCCAGGCATCGGAAATGCTGTTTCAAGATGCCAATGGTCCTCTCGATTATGCTGTGCATCGCAATGTGCGGCATGTTGTATTCCTGGTCAGCTTCCGTCCGGGTTACACATAGGAGCGTCATGAGCTAGGTGGAGAGGCCGTATCCTTTGTCTCCCAGTAGCCAGCTCTGCCCTTCTGGCTGCTGCTGAAACATGGCAGATATAATGCTCTCGCATAGGATGAACACATCATGGGTGCTCCCAGAGTATCTTGCATCAACTGACATGATGCGATGCATGTCGTCACACACAAGCTGCACTTTAATGGAGTGGAAGCCTTTTCTGTTCCTGTACATCTCGGAATTCTCCAAAGGTGCTCGCAAGGCAATGTGGGTACAATCAATGCAGCCCTCTACCTTGGGGAAGCCAGCAATCCTGGAGAAGCCCACAGCCCTGTCACGCATTGCCTGGGCGGTCATGGGGATCTTTATGTAGTCATTCCTCTGGGCATATGGTGCAGCAGTCACCTGCCGAATGCAGACATGTGTTGCATGTTGAGAAATGGTGCACACATCCCCAGTTGTAGCTTGGAAGGATCCGGATGCATAAAATGAAAGTGCAGCTGTAACCTTCACTTCAACTGACAAAGCAGCAAAGCAGTCCTCCTGACAATTCTAGGTTGCAGGTCTGCTTTCATCAAATCACAGATCTCAGTTACATAGAAACATAGAAACATAGAAAATAGGTGCAGGAGTAGGCCATTAGGCCCTTCAAGCCTGCACCACCATTCAATAAGATCATGGCTGATCATTCCCTCAGTACCCCTATCCCACTTTCTCACCATACCCCTTGATCCCTTTAGCCGTAAAGGCCATATCTAACTCCCTCTTGAATACATCCAATGAACTGGCATCAACAACTCTCTGCAACAGGGAATTTCACAGATTAACAACTCTGAGTGAAGAAGTTTCTCCTCATCTCAGTCCTAAATGGCCTATTCCTTATCCTAAGACTGTGTCCCCTGGTTCTGGACTTCCCCATCATCGGGAACATTCTTCCCGCATCTGTCCCGTCCCGTCAGAATCTTATACGTTTCTATGCGATCCCCTCATCCTTCTAAACTCCAGTGTATAAAGGCCCAGTTGATCCAGTCTCTCCTCATATGTCAGTCCAGCCATCCCTGGAATCAGTCTGGTGAACCTTCGCTGCACTCCCTCAATAGTTACAACTTATTTGCAGAAACGCAGCCTTCTGACACAGTCTGCATTACTCGGGTGCAGGTACAAACACCTGTCTCGATATACCCGATGTGGGTAAGGCCTCCTGCCCATCACCCTACGGGCTCTGAGGTTCCTCATGCGATGACGTCGAATCAATTGTCTCGTCCGCAGCACCATGATGAAATGGCACTGTCAGTATTGCCCAAATGCTTAAATTTTACCTTTGCAAGAAGCTCAAAACGGCAGGCAGGATAAGGTTCTCTTTCTCCACAGGTCTATATGGACCACACCCAAGTCTGAGCAGGCGCAATGATCAGGAACCCCCCCCCCCAGGCGCAACCCCCCCCCCCCCACAGCTCCGCAAACCCCGGGCATCATTTGATGCATAGTGCGGTCTTGTGATGCCTTCAGATCACCTTTCACAGCCCCCCACCCAACCGGGCTTGATTTGATGGTTAGTGCAGGCTTCTGATGCCTTCCAAAAGCCTTCCACAGCATCCCACCTCCCCCCCTCCATGTCCGCCCCCCCCCCCCCCCCGCCCCGGCTTCTTTCGCAGCCAAGCCCTGAGCCCCTGTGTCTGGGCACGGGACCAATTCTGCCGACCGACGCTCCGACCCTCCAGCCCTGTTTGCAGACGTTCGGTGGTGGCGTGTCAGTTGAAAGAATATGAAAAGTTACAGAATTCCATCAAACTTCCATTTACTGCATTATAAGGTAAAAACAAAAATCTTTATTATGTATATTTAAGTCTTGTTGACTCCCTCCAAAACTCCGCTGAAAAACAATGGCATCTTTCTGCGCCGATTTTTCAATGTGCGCTACTTTTTCTTAACTCACCAGAAGGTTTTTCGGGAGTGGTCACATACGCCGACCTAGGAGAAATTTTTTGAAGGCGAACTTCCATAATTGACAAAAACTGGCGCATACATTGGGTTACACCCACTGTGATGCAAAAAAAAAACTCACTTAAAAAAATCGTAACGAGCTCAGTTACGCTGGCGCAGATTCCTTGGGGAAACTTTAATTTTTTAACTTACGCCAAAAAAAGCGACAAAAAAAACGGTGCAAATCATTGGGGAAAATTGAGCCCATAGACCTGTGTATTATAATAGACCTGTCACTTCCATTATCCAGAGTCTGAGGAAACAATTCAAAAGTTCATGGAATGCTGGGATACGTATCCAGAACAGCAGAATGCAAGTCTACAGAAATAATGCTAAGGCTTTACACTGCACTGGTCAGACCACACTTGGAATAATGTTCTGGACACCATGCTGCAAAAATAAAACGCATACACTGGAAATGTTACGCAGAAGAGCAATACAACTCTCCCAAATATCACAGGAACGAGCTATGAGAAGCTTGAACTCAAAACTCTAGACAAAGGTAATTAAAGGCCAGTGGAGGATGATATTCACAGAAGTAAATATGAAATGGTAATAGCTAAGATAAACCCTGAATATTATTTCAAAAGTAAAGTGGCAAAAAATAAGATCAGAGGCCATAAATTTAAGTTGGTGAAAAATAAATTTAAAACAGATATCAGGAAGACCTTGGGGCCGAAATTGCCCCTTCCTATAAGGCCTGAAAGTGTTGGCCACGGGGCGGTGCTGAATGGCCGCAATTTTGCAAATTGCCCTTTGTGAGTTTTCCCGCCGCGGCGTGTACACGCCAACTCCTTACTGACTGGCGGGGACGCCCTCATGAAATTGCCCCTCGGAAAATTGTCCCTTTCCTGGTATTGCCCCTCGTGAGCGAACCCGCCGTCGGTCGGTGCCCAGACAGCTTTTTGTGTCGGTGCACTCTCTGTAGCTTGGCGGCCCAGCCGCCCTTAAAGGAGAGGCACACTGCCGTGGCCACCATGTTACTTTTTTCTGTCGGCCGGCTGCCAGGTCGGTCCAACAATTATGGCCCCGGGTTCGGCCAGGCCACCAACAGGCAGCCTGGCACACCCTCTTGGGTGCCAGGAAGCTGGCCCGGCCGAAACTCTCCCTGGTGGCCCAGTGTTTGCCACTGAAGAGGCTGCAGAGTTCGCAGCGGCCCTCCCCTTTAACTGAAGGGAGAGACGTTGTGATGCGTGGGGCACTGATGACTGGTTGGGCGGCATGCCCGCTGCTAGGGCACTTCCACCCCGCAGCAACCACAACTTCCGCCCCAAGCCAAAGAAAACTTCAAGGTGCCGAATATTGATGGCTGCAGCGGAGAAAATCTTTAACAAACGGAGGTTGCGCCCCGTGTCGGTCGGGGGGTAATTTTGGGCCCTGAACTCAAAGAGTGACAAAATGTTTGGAAGGATCTGTCAGGATGGTCGTAGAGACAACAACAACTTGTATTTATATAGCGCCTTTAATGTAGTAAAACGTCCCAAGGTACTTCACAGGAGTATGATAAGACAAAGCATTTGACACCGAGCCACATAAGGAGAAATTAAGGCAGGTGACCAAAAGCTTGGCCAAAGAGGTAGGTTTTAAGGAGCGTCTTAAATGAGGAAAGAGAGCTAGAAAGGCGGCGAGGTTTAGGCAGGGAGTTCCAGAGCTTAGGGCCCAGGCAACAAAAGGCACGGCCACCAATGGTTGAGCGATTATAATCAGAGATGCTCAAGAGGGCAGAATTAGAGGAGCGCAGACATCGCAGGGGGTTGTGAGGCTGGAGGTGATTACAGAGAGAGGGAGGGGCGAAGCCATGGAGGGGTTTGAAAACAAGGATGAGAATCGAGGTGTTGCTTAACCGAGAGCCAATGTAGGTCAGCGAGCACAGGGGTTATGGGTGAGTGGGACTTGGTGCAAGTTAGGACACGGGCAGAAACATAAGGGACAATGGCTGCTGTGATGATTTAATTAGTGTACTGGAGGGATAAACTTTTATGGGCCGATTGGCCTTTTCTCATCCTTGACTTTTCTAACATTCTTATGTAATGTGCATTTTGTAAAGAAATTAGGCTGGACAGGCTTAGCATGCTGGTTCACCACAATATTGTCCCCTGTGTCCTACGACTGCAAATTTGAAGACTGGCATGGCTGAGATTCAACAACTCATCATGTACATGCCTGAGTTTACAATTTTTTACACACACATTTGATGCTGAGTCCTTGTTGATGTTGATTGATAAAGAATCTGTGGAGCAGGTACTTCTTCCCCTTGTGTCAGCTAGTCAGATTGCAGTTGGCTCCAGCTGGGATTATTCAAAGGTCTGAGTCTATAAATTCGACCGTGCAGCACTTGTTTTTCGGGGGCTAAGCCATCTACTAAAGCAGCCTACTGCTACCACTTTGCCAGTCAGTACGTACCAGCACTGACCATATACTGGGTCTTTCCATCAATCAGAATTGCAACCCCCCAACCCCTTACCTTGTTGACTTTGTGGGAACAGGGTGGAACCTCTTCCCCCACAGGAATCATCACTACAAAGTCAGGACCCAGGGTAAACTGGTCCCGGCCCAGTTTTTGATATTCAAATGGACCCCCGCCAAAATTACGGCAAGAGTCAGCCAATGCAGGCTCAGAATTTTGGCTTCATTATCTTGGTATACAAAATGTGTTAACAGCGAGGTGTATAATCACAGAAAACGTGTTTTATTAGGATTCTCCATCTCTGAGAACATCATAGACAACTCACAATATAAGAACACTAGAATTTGTAGTTACAAGGAAGGCCTTTATGTCCCTTTTTTGATATTTTCAACTTCACCCGCACACCTTCTCACTAATCAACAGTATATCATAGGCTTTACAGTAAGGGACTGCAGTACTCTAATAGAATAGATGCTTTTAGAAAAAAATATATCTTAATGTTAAATAAGAAAATAATAGTGAACAGTGAATTTTGACTTTAATTTGGAAATCTCAGTCTATTGTAAGAAAGGGACCAGTGAATAGATTAGGAAAGCAACTGTGTCTTCTCCATTACAGGCACTATATAAATGCAAGTTGTTGCTGGTTTGCTGGGAGTCTCAGCAGTGAAGAGACCAGTGAATCTTACTAGCCTGGCCTTAATGGGCCCAATTTTGGCCATGACTTGCATCAATTTTTTTGGAGTAAGTTGTTATTACTGGCGTAAGTTAGAAAATGCCATTTTCCCCCCAAAATTTGCTCCAGAGTAAGTCAGTTAGGTACGATTTTTTTAGGTCAGTTTTTTTTTCAAAAGGGGCGTTACCAGACACATGTCAGTTTTGGCCATTTATGCCACTTTGGCCGGCAAAAAAGTACTCCAGATCCACTTAGGTCAGCGTATGTGGCCAGCTCTGAAAAACCTTGCGGGCAGTTAAGAAAAAGCAGCGCACATTCAACAGACATTAGGGCAGGGATAGGGGAGGGAAGGGAACTGGAGAGGACCTCAACATACAAGCACCAAACATTAAGGAAAAGCTCAAACCAATAAAATACAATAAAAAAAGAAGTAAATCTTACCTTACCTTTAAAGTCTGCCCGGGAAAGTCAGCCGGCCGGCCTGTGTGTGAGGCCATTCGGGCCTGGGATAGGGAAAGAAAGGCGTACTGGATAAGTTGCAGCTGCTGGATCTGCGTGTTTAATCGGGAGGGGGAGTGGGGAGAGAGAGCCCGCCAAGCCACCCGAGAAGCTGCTGGAGTTGCGTTTAGTGTGGGTGGGGGTGGGGGGGGAGGAGAGAGAGCCTGCCGAGCCACCCGAGAAGATCTGCCCGGTAAAGGCAGCGGGCCGGCCTGTGTGTGAGGCCATTCGGCCTGGGATAGGGAGAGGGCAGTTGTAACTGCTGGAGCCAAGTTTACTTTCTATCTCTATCTATTGCGCATGCGCGTACGTCGGGGCCAGCACCACTGCGCATGCGCGAAGGTGCCGGCAGTGTTTTCGGCGTGGACGTTTGGCTCCGTCCCTCACTTCAACATCGACGCCATGCCAGGACTCCGGGGACTGCATGCAGCGGCCAGGATGGGGCGGGTTTTTGCCGGCGCCGTTTTCCAGCGCGCAAAGTCGGCCGACAAAACTTGTTGGGGAAAATCTAGCCCATTGCTACTATCGAACTGAAGTTAAGTCAGAATTAGATGTGGAGCTCAGGGATGATGAAAAAGAAAAGAAGTCTTGACAATATCAAAGGCACATTCATGATGCCAGCAGAAATGTTTAATATACCATTTGCATTTCACTCTCCAGAAACTGGACTAAACCATAAAAACATAATGAAAAACTGGAGGCTTCTCTCCCTCAGTCAATAAGCTTCAAATATTAGTTCCCATTTGCGGGACTTTGATAATGTTCAGAAGCAGCAACAGCTAAAGTGGCTTGAAAATGAAAGTAATTGAAAAAATGTGTAAATATCGCCTCACAAAGCGTAAGATCTAATAAGGAGTGTTTTTATAAGCTGAAGTTGAAATAGTAGCCACATAGTAGTGATGAAAGGAAGGTTCCGGAGGGTCAGGTGACTGCTGTGCTGCCCCCATTTGCAAGTGAAGGTAAGGGGATGTACCTGATAATTTTTTTTGTCCAGTGTCAAGGTTAAATGCCAAGGTTAAAAATAAATCTCTAATTTTGCAGTCAAGATGACGTCAAGCACACTGTCTTGCGAGCTAATTTGGAAGTAAAATGGATGATTCTGTGATTATCAAAGTTGAAAGGAAACAGGTTAAATTATTTTTGGCTAGCCACCAGTTTGCATGTGTGTGGTAGGAAAACAAACTATTCAGACAAGATGTCTAGTACTTGCAACTGAGTATCTGCACCAGAATCTGTGATTCGCTGTTGTCATTAGTAGCCTGAAAGTTGCTATTAAAATCTTTGTTTTTATTTTAAGATTTGGCTTGACCAAATGATTTCAGGTTTCCTCTGATTGGTCCTATTTTAAATTAAGGAAAAATATCAACTGCCTCTGGCATTTCTGTAGATGCAGGTTTGATGTAATCATTTAGTGCACCTCGAGTTAACTACAAGCCCTTTGTATTCTTGAGACAGCAAGTACAAAATACTGAAAAAAACTTTGGGCCCTATTTTCCTGTGTTTGCTAATTTTTGCTAAAAAGACATAGAATATCAGGTAAAAAGTCACTTGAAAACTTTGTTAAAGTCTTTAACATTGAACAAACTCATGCATCATTCTGCAGAATCAAATCAAAAAGCGAGCAACTTAATCCAGGTCAAACCTGCCATGATTTCATTTAGTGGGAAGATTTTAACATATTATTCATCAACACAGGCAGTTCCTCGGAATCGAGGAAGACTTGCTTCCACTCCTGAAGTGAGTTCTTTGGTGGCTGAACAGTCCAATATGAGAGCCACAGACTGTCACAGGTGGGACAGATCATCGTTGAGGGAAGGGGTGTGTGGGACTGGTTTGCCGCACGTTCTTTCCGCTGTCTGCGCTTGATTTCTGCATGCTCTCGGCATTAAGCCTTGAGGTGCTCAGCGCCCTCTCGGATGTACTTCCTCCACTTAGGACGGTCTCCCAGGTGGCAGTGGGGATATCGCTCTTTATTAGGGAGGCTTTGAGGGTGTCCTTGTAGCATTTCCAGTGCCCACCTTTGGCTCGTTTGCCGGGAAGGAGCTCCGAGTAGAGCACTTGCTTTGGGAGTCTCGTGTCTGACATGCAGACTATGTGGCCAGCCAAGCGGAGCTGGCCAAGTGTGGTCAGTACTTCAATGCTGAGGATGTTAGCCTGGATGAGGACACTGATGTTGGTGCGTCTGTCCTCCCAGGGGTCTTCCGGAGACAATGGAGCAGCGAAAGAAATGAACAGTAGACAAAAGTTTGCTGCCCAAGAGCATAGCTATAATTGCTTTCTTTTCTGCAAAATGTAAGAATGATTACAAGAAAAAAGTTAATCTCATTGATATGGAAAATGTCCACGGCACTTTGCAGAGAAATGACAAAAGGAGTGGATACAAAATCATTGGACTGTGTTAGGAGCAGTCAAATAGATGGGCTTTGAGAAGCTATTTAGCATGAGGACAAGGAAGTAGCATGGTGATGGGGTTCAGGCAGAGAATTCCAAACACTAGGACTGATGTGACTCTGCCATCAATGGTGGGATAATGGTCAGAGTTGAAAGACTGAACGATGTGAGAGAATGGAGGAGTTTATGGAGGTAAGGGGAGCGAGGGAGAGATTTGAAGATGATGCGTAGAATTTTTTAGTTGAATGCATAGGGGGATGGTGTAGCCAGTGAAGGTCAGCAAGGATTAAGGTGACAGGCGTCAAAACATAATGTGGGACAGGATATGAGCAGCTACGTTGTTTAAGGAGGATGGACAATGGAAGGTCAGCTCAGAAAGTATTGGAGTAATCGAGCTGGAGGTGACAAAGACTTGTTAAAGGATTCATTGGTGGAGGGTAAAAGCAGGCAATATTGCGAAGGTGGACGTGCTCTTGGTCACGGAGAGGATGTGGGGTTGAAACTCAGCTCTGGGTTGAACGCAACACTGAAGTCGAACATGGATTTGTCAGCTTGAACAAGTGGCCAGGGAGAGAGATGGAATCAGAGGTAAGGGAGAGCACTTTTCAGTGGGTGCTGGAGACAATGGTTTTGATCTGTCTGATGTTGAACTGTAGGAAATTGTGAGTTATCCAAGACTTGGGTTCAGAAAATCCCCAGAAATGCAATTCCAGCCCACCGCGAACCTCTGATACTGACCACGTTGAGGTTTATGGAGGTCGGGGGAGGAGCTTCCAGAAGGAACGTGGAGTAGTGCAGGCATATCTGCTGTGCTCCCCTGCCCTACCGAACATGCTGGGAACAGTGGAAGTTGGCGAGTCTGGGGAAGGAGAAAGAGACCCCTGGGACCCGGCCCAGAAAGCTGCTGTGTCAGAGAACCACTTAAAATCTTTTACAAGTAATGATTTTACCTCCTCATCTTCAGGAGTCCAAGCCCTGACCCCAGCCTGGACGAGCAGGTGGGCCTCATTTCCACAAATTCAGGTCACACTGGCTCCTCCCCCACATGGCCATCCAGAAATTGTGGCTTAAGGATGACACCATAGACTCTCATAGAATCTTACAGCACAGAAGGAGTTCATTTGGGCCATCATGCCTGTGTTGGATCTTTGAAAGAGCTTTCCGATTAGTCCCACTCCCCTGGTCTTTCCTCATAGTCCTGCATTTGCCTTCATACCACCCTTCAAGTCTTTATCCAATTCCCTTTTGAAAGTTACTATTGAATCTGCGTCCACCGCACTTTCAGACAGTGCACTCCAGATCAGAACAATTTGCTGCATAAAATAAATTTCTCCTTATGTCACCTCTGGCTCTTTTGCCAAACATCTTAAAATCTGTGTTCTCTGGTTACTGACCCTTCCGCCAGTGGAAACAGTTGCTCCTTATTTACTCTATCAAAACATTTCAAGATTTTGAATGCCTAAATTAAATATCCCATTAATCTTCTTTGCTCTAAGGAGAACAATCCCAGTTTCTCCAGTCTCTCCACGTAACAGAAGTCCCTCATTCCTGGTACCATTCTAGTAAATCTCCTCTGCACCCCTCCAAGGCCTTGGCATCTTTCCAGATGAGGCCTAACCAGTGATTTAAAAGGTTTAGCATAACTTCTCCGCATTTGTACTCTATGCCTCGATTTATAACTCCCAGGATCCCATATGCCTTTCGAACAGCCTTATTAATTTGTCCTCCCACCTTCAAAGGTATCTGTACATAAACATCCAGGTCTCTCTGTTCCTGCACTCTCTTTAAAATTTTACCATTTAGTTTATAGTGACTCTTCTCATTCTTCCTTCCAAAATGCATCACTTCACATTTCTCTATGTTAAATTGCATCTGCCATGTGCCTGCCCATTTCACCAGTCTGTCTCTGTCCTCCTGAAATCTGCCACTATCCTTCTCACTGTTTACTACTTTTCCGAGTTTTGTTTCATCTGCAAACTTTGAAATGATGCCCTGTATACCCAAGTCCAAGCCATTAATATACATCAAAAAGAGCAGTAGTTGTAATACAGACCCCTGGGGACACCACTGTATACTCCCCTCCAGTCTGAAAATCAACTGTTCATCGCTACTCTTTGTCACTTTTTATCCGATTCTGTATCCACTTTGTCACTTTTTGTCACTTTTTATCCAATTCTGTATCCACTTTGTCACTGTCCCATTAATCCCATGGGCTTCAATTTTGCTAACAAGCCTATTATGTAGAACTTTATCAAATGCTTTTTGAAAGTCCATATACACATATCAACCACACTACCCTCATCAACCCTTTCCATTATTTCATCAAAGAACACAGTCATATCCTGTTCCTAGATGAATTTGCGACTGTTCCAGCAGATTCCCTTTGAACTTAAGGCATGAATCCACCAGAACAACTGCAGATTTTAGGGTACTTGATGTCAGACAGGCGGGCTCACAGGGATAGAAGTGGTCATGGGGTCAAGAGAGGTAGTATAGAATGAGTGTCATCAACATACATATGGAGCTAACATAGAAACATAGAAAATAGGTGCAGGCGTAGGCCATTCGGCCCTTCGAGCCAGCACCACCATTCAATAAGATTATGGCTGATCATTCCCTCAGTACCCCTTTCCTGCTTTCTCTCCATACGCCTTGATCCCTTTAGCCGTAAGGGCCACATCTAACTCCCTCTTGAATATGTCCAACGAACTGGCATCAACAACTCTCTGCGGTAGGGAATTCCACAGGTTAACAACTCTCTGAGTGAAGAAGTTTCTCCTCATTTCAGTCCTAAATGGCTTACCCCTTATCCTTAGACTGTGTCCCCTGGTTCTGGACTTCCCCAACATCGTGAACATTCTTTCTGCATCTAACCTGTCCAGTCCCTTCAGAATTTTATATGTTTCTATGAGATCCCCTCTCATCCTTCTGAACTCCAATGAATAAAGGCCCAGTTGATTCAGTCTCTCCTCATATGTCAGTCCAGCCATCCCGAGAATCAGTCTGATGAAACTTTGCTGCACTCCCTCAATAGCAAGAACATCCTTCCTCAGATTAGGAGACCAAAACTGAACACAATATTCCAGGTGAGACCTCACTAAGGCCCCGTGCAACTGCAGTAAGACCTCCCTGCTCCTATACTCAAAACCCCTAGCTATGAAGGCCAACATACCACTTGCCTTCTTCACCGCCTGCTGTAGCTGCATGCCAACTTTCAATGACTGATGTATCATCACACCCTGGTTTCGTTGCACCTCACCTTT
Organism: Pristiophorus japonicus; assembly: GCF_044704955.1. NCBI lineage: Eukaryota > Metazoa > Chordata > Chondrichthyes > Pristiophoridae > Pristiophorus > Pristiophorus japonicus. The sequence continues at coordinate 222,257,578 of NC_091978.1, forward strand.
TCCTAATCTGCCGCCATTCAGATAATATTCTGCCTTCGTGTTTTTGCCCCCAAAGTGGATAACCTCACATTTGTCCACATTATACTGCAGCTGCCATGCATTTTCCCACTCACCTAACCTGTCCAAGTCACCCTGCAGCCTCTTAGCGTCCTCCTCACAGTTCAGACTGCCACCCAGTTTAGTGCCATCTGCAAACTTGGAGATATTACACTCAATTCCTTCATCTAAATCATTAATGTTTGTTGTAAATAGCTGGGGTCCCAGCACTGAACCTTGCGGCACCCCACTAGTCACTGCCTGCCATTCTGAAAAGGACCCGTTTATCCCGACTCTCTGCTTCCTGTCTGCCAACCAGTTCTCTATCCACGTCAGTATATTACCCCCAATACCATGTGCTTTAATTTTGCACACCAATCTCTTGTGTGGGACCTTGTCAAAAGCATTTTGAAAGTCCAAATACATCACATCTACTGGTTCTCCCTTGTCCACTCTACTAGTTACATCCTCAAAAAAATTCCAGAAGATTTGTCAAGCATGATTTCCCTTTCATAAATCCATGTTGACTTGGACCGATCTTGTCACTGCTTTCCAAATGCGCTGTTGTTTCATCTTTAATAATTGATTCCAACATTTTCCCCACTATTGATGTCAGGTTAACCGGTCTATAATTACCCATTTTCTCTCCCTCCTTTTTAAAAAAAGTGGTGTTACATTAGCTACGCTCCAGTCCATAGGAACTGATTCAGAGTCAATAGACGGTTGGAAAATGATCACCAATGCATCCACTATTTCTAGGGCCACTTCCTTAAGAACTGTGGGATGCAGACTATCAGGCCCCGGGGATTTATCGGCCTTCAATCCCATAAATTTCCCCAACACAATTTCCCGCCTAATAAGGATATCCTTCAGTTTCTCCTTCTCACTAGACCCTCGGTCCCCTAGTACTTTCGGAAGGTTATTTGTGTCTTCCTTTGTGAAGACAAACCAAAGTATTTATTCAACTGGTCTGCCATTTCTTTGTTCCCCATTATAAATTCGCCTGAATCTGACTGCAAGGGTTAGGGTTAGGGTTGTTTTCACTAATCTTTTTCTCTCCATATATGTATAGAAGCTTTTGCAGTCAGATTTTATGTTCCCGGCAAGCTTCCTCACATACTCTATTTTCCCCCTCCAAATTAAACCCTTTGTCCTCCTCTGCTAAATTCTATATTTCTCCCAGTCCTCAGGTTTTCTGCTTTTCTGTCCAATTTATATGCCACTTCCTTGGATTTAACACTATCCTTAATTTCCCTTGTTAGCCATGGTTGAGCCACCTTCCCCGTTTTATTTTTACTCTACACAGGGATGTACAATTGTTGAAGTTCATCCATGTGATCTTTAAAAGTTTGCATTGCCTATCCGCCATCAACTCTTTAAGTATCCTTTGTCAGTCTATTCTAGCCAATTCACGTCTCATACCATCAAAGTTACCTTTCCTTAAGTTCAGGACCCTAGTCTCTGAATTAACTGTGTCACTCTCCATCTTAATAAGGAATTCTACCATATTATGGTCACTCTTCCCCAAGGGGCCTCGCACAACAAGATTGCTAATTAGTCATTTCTCATTATACATCACCCAGTCTAGGATGGCCAGCTCTCTAGTTGGCTCCTCGACATATTCGTCCAGAAAATCATCCCTCATACACTCCAGGAAATCCTCCTCTACCACATTGCTACCAGTTTGGTTAGCCCAATCTGTATGTAGATTAAAGTCACCCATGATAACTGCTGTACCTTTATTGCACGCATCCCTAATTTCTGGTTTGATGCTGTCCCCAACCTCACTACTACTGTTTGGTGGTCTGAACACAACTCCCACTAGCGTTTTCTGCCCTTTGGTATTCCGCAGCTCCACCCATACCGATTCCACATCATCCAAGCCAATGTCCCTCCTTAATATTGCGTTAATTTTCTCTTTAACCAGCAATGCTACCCCATCTCCTTTTCCTTTCTGTCTATCCTTTCTGAATGTTGAATATCCCTGGATGTTGAGTTCCCAGCCTTGGTCATCCTGGAGCCATGTCTCCATGATGCCAATTATATCACATTCATTAATTGCAGTTAATTCATCCACCTTATTACGAATACTCCTCGCACTGAGGCACAGAGTCTTCAGGCTTGTCTTTTTAACACACTTTGCTCTTTTAGAATTTTGCTGCAATGTGGCCCTTTTAAATTTTTGTCTTGGGTTTCTCTGCCCTCCACTTTTACTTTTCTTCTTTCTATCTTTTGCTTCTGCCCCCATTCTACTTCCCTCTGTCTCCCTGCGTAGGTTCCCATCCCCCTGCCATATCAGTTTAACCCCTCCCCAACAGCACTAGCAAACATTCCCCCTAGGACATTGGTTCTGGTCCTGCTCAGGTGCAGACCATTTGGTTTGTATTGATCCCACCTCCCCCAGAACCAGTTCCAATGTCCCAGGAATTTGAATTCCTCCCTTCTGTACCACTCCTCAAGCCACGTATTCATCTGAGCTATCCTGCGATTCCTACTCTGACTAGCACGTGGCACTGGTAGCAATCCTGAGATTACTACCTTTGAGGTCCTACTTTTTAATTTAACTCCTAGCTCCCTAAATTCAGCTTGTAGGACCTCATCCCATTTTTTACCTATATCGTTGGTACCTATATGCACCACGACAACTGGCTGTTCACACGCCCCTTTCAAAATGTCCTGCACCCGCTCCGAGGCATCCTTGACCCTTGCACCAGGGAGACAACATTCCATCCTGGAGTCTCGATTGCAGCCGCAGAATTGTCTATCTATTCCCTTTACAATAGAATCCCCTACCACTAAAGCTCTCCCACTCATTTTCCTCCCCTCCTGTGCAGCAGAGCCACTCACGGTGCCATGAACTTGGCTGCTGCTGCACTCCCCTTATGATTCATCCCCCTCATCAGTACCCAAAGCGGTGTATCTGTTTTGCAGGGGGATGACCACAGGGGATCCCTGCACTACCTTCCGTCCGCTGCTCTTCCTGTTGGTCACCCATCCCCGATCTAGCTGTGTACCCTTTACCTGCGGTGTGGCCAACTCGCTAAACGTGCTATTCATGACATCCTCAGCATCACGGATGCTCCAGAGTAAATCCACCCGCAGCTTCAATGCAGCAATGCGGTCTGTCAGGTGCTGCAGGCAGATACACTTCCCGCACATGTAGTCGTAGCGTCCCTGAGTTCCCACAAAGCACAGGAGGAGCATAACACGTGTCCGAGCTCTCCTGCCATGACTTAACCCCTAGATTAACTTAATTTGGCAACAACAAGGATAAAGGTTACGTACTGATAGGGAAAAGAAAAAGAAAAACTACTCACCAATCACCAGCCAATCACTTACCCCCCTTGGCTGTGACATCACCTTTCCATTACTTTCTACTTCTTTGTTTACCTTCTGCCCCCGCACCAGCTGGCCTCCTCGATGCTGTCGCTGATCCCCGGACTCCTGCTGGGCCTTTATAGGCCTCACAAACTCTCGCTCCGCCTCCTCGACGCTGCCGCCGATCCCCGGACTCCAGCTGGGCCTTTGTAGGCCTCACGAACTCCCGCTCCATCTCCTCAATGCTGCCGCCGATCCCCGCACTCCCGCTGGGCCTTTATCGGCCTCACGAACTCCCGCTTTGCCTCCTCGATGCTGCTGCCTGTCATGTTTTTAACTGTCATTGTAATCCATGTATAAACTGACTAGTTGTAAAATGCGAGAGCATTGACCACTAGGTGGTGAACTTGTGGGAGACATTCCTAACCTGGTCTTTCAGGTACAAAAGAGGAAGCTCCACCCACCTTCATCACTTGAGTGCTAGCGAATAAAGGTTACTGGTCACAGAGTGACCTTCTCTCAAGCATGGGCCTTGTGTGCATTTATACTGTATAGTAAGGACTTATCATTGGCAACGAGAAACTGGGACTTAAACCACGCGAGCATGGCCACTAGCAGCACAGACGAGAGGTACTGTGTTGGGGATGATTGGGACGATTTTATTGAGAGACTACAGCAAAGTTTTGTCACTAAGGAATGGTTGGGACATGAGTCGGCCGACAAACGCAGGGCTCATCTCCTGATGGTTTGTGGGTCCAGGATGTACTCCCTGATGAAGGATGGTCTAGCGCCAGAGAAGCCGGCGGACAAGACATTTGAAGAGCTCGGTAAGTTAATCGGGGAACACCTTAAACCGGTGAGCAGCATGCACATGGTGAGACACCGGTTTTACACGCAACGGCGGCGAGAAGGGCAAGGCGTTCCAGACTTCGTGGCAGATCTCCACAGGTGCATGCAGAGCGGAGATGCTGCGAGACTTTTTTATTGAGGGCATCGGGCACTCTGGGGTTTTCAGGAAACTGATTGAGACCAAAGACTTGACCCTGGAAACGGCGGCCTTGATGGCCCAGATAATTATCTCATGGGAGGAAGAGACCAGAATGATGTTTGACAAAAATCTGGGCTCAAATTCAGCAAATGGACAGGGAGTCAACATTGTTAAAGCGGTACACAGTTCTCCAGGCAGACAAGGGCAATCGGACATGCCCCAACATGTAGTCGAACCCAGAGGGGGAATTCAACAAAGACAATGGCTAGCTGAACGGCGATTCATGCCATCGCAAGGGACAATGCGGCCATAATGGGGCCATCAACACTTGTTAATGGTGCACTAAAAGGCAGTCACAGAGACAGTCAGAGGAGATCAACTGGTAATGGACCTTTGGTTTCCAACAACGACTCATGTTGGAGGTGTGGAGGCACACACCCAGCCAGAGTTTGCAGGTATCAGCAATATACTTGCAGAAACTGCAACGTCAGAGGTCACTTGGCGCGTATGTGCAGGAAGCCTGCAGCCAGGCTGATGTACGAGGAGGACGGGCCCGATGTAAGCCCTACGAGGCCAAATGAACACTGGGGGAAATCGCTGGAAGCTGAAGTTCAGCGAGTTCATGTGGAGCACATATACAGTTCATACACCAGGATGCCACCGATAATGATGAAAGTGCTCCTCAATGGCATCCCAGTATCAATGGAGCTAGACATGGGGGCCAGCCAGTCCCTGATGAGTATCAAACATTTCGAAAAGTTGTGGGCGTCCAAGGCTAGGAGGCCAAGATTATCACCGATTGACGCACAGCTACGGACATATACAAAGGAGATCATTCCGGTGCTAGGCAGCGCCACGGTAGTCGTGACCCACTCTGGATTGTCCCGGGGGACAGTCCCGCATTGCTGGGGAGGATTGGCTTGCTGTCATGAACTGGAAATGGGGCGATGTCAATGCAATTTCTTCTGTGGAGTGAATATCATGCTCACAGATCCTGGACAAATTTGACTCACTATTTCAACCCGGCATTGGCACTTTCATGGGGGCCAAGGTAGTGATTCACATTAACCCGGACATCAGGCCAGTACACCACAAGGCCAGAGCGGTGCCGTACGTGTTGCGCGAAAAGCTAGAAGGCGAATTGGACCGCCTGCTGAGGGAAGGCATCATCTCGCCAGTCGAATTCAGTGACTGGGCGAGCCCGATTGTGCCGGTGCTCAAGGCGGATGGGTCGGTCAGGATATGTGGCGATTACAAGGCCACCATCAATCGGGTGTCACTCCAAGACTAGTACCCGCTACCGGGAGCGGAGGACCTCTTTGCGACACTATCCGGTGGCAAACATTTTTCAAAATTGGATCTGACCTCAGCTTACATGACCCAGGAGCTGGCGAGTGAGTTGAAGAAGCTGACCACCATCACGACACACAAGGGGTTGTTTGAGTACAACAGATGCCCATTCGAGATTCGTTCGCCCGCCGCGATCTTTCAACGAAATATGGAAAGCCTCCTCAAGTCGATTCCAGGGACGGTGGTTTTTCAAGATGATATCCTCATCATGGGTCGCGATACTGAGGAACACCTCCACAACCTGGAGGAGGTGCTACGCAGAATGTACTGGGTAGGGCTGTGACTGAAAAAGGCGAAGTGCGTCTTCCTAGCTCCAGAGGTAGAATTCCTGGAGATGAGGGTAGCAGCAGACGGGATCAGACCCACTGTGTCCAAGATGGAAGCGATCCAGAGAGCACCCAGACCCGTAACACGACGGAGCTGCATTCGTTCCTAGGGCTCCTGAACTATTTTTGTAACTTTCTTCCCAAATTGAGCATGCTGTTAGAGCCACCACTACACGTGTTCCTACGCAAAGGTCGCGATTGGGTCTGGGGGGACAGCCAGGAAAGGGCTTTTGACAGGGCACACAATTTGATATGCTCCAACAATCTGTTAACGCTATATGACCCATGTAAGAAACTTGTTTTAACGTGCGATGCGTCGTCCTATGGTGTCGGGTGTGTGTTGCAGCATGTTAATGCCAAGGGTCAGTTACAGCCGGTAGCTTATGCCTCCAGAAGTCTGTCACAGGCAGATAGGGGCTACGGGATGGTAGAAAAGTGTCATGTATCTTACATTATTATATATAACTGTATCCTAACATGCTATACATGACTGTATTAAGATATGACCTGTAACCACCAGCATACCTTACCACCTGGGGTGCACTTGCAAGAGACAGGTATATAAGGACAGGTCTCAGGCAAGTGCAGCATTCCAGAGCTGTGAAATAAAGGTGCAGGTCCAGAGTGACCTTGACTTCACTACATGCCTCGTGTGAATCTGTACTGAGGGGACAGGACTTTAAAGTGGCGACGAGTTACGGGATTACACAATCCACAGAATGGCGAACAATGAATCAGATGAAAAGTACAATGCGGGAGACAATTGGGAGGACTTTATAGAAAGGCTCCAGCAAAGCTTTGTAACCAAAGACTGGTTAGGCGACGATAAGGCAGACAAGAGAAGAGCCCATCTCTTGACCAGCTATGGCTCGAAAACATACTCTTTAATGAAGGATCTGCTGGCATCCGAGAAACCAGCAAGCAAGTCGTTTGAAGAATTGAGCACACTGGTAAGAGACCACCTGAAGCCAGCGAGCAGCCTACACATAGCCAGACACAGGTTCAACAACTACAGACGCTGTGTGGGCCAGAGCATACCCGACTTCGTGACGGAACTTCGGAGGTTGGCTAGTTTATGTGAGTTCTCCGATGAACTGAGGAGAGAAATGCTGAGAGACTTTTTCATTGAAGGAATAGGCCACGCAGGCATATTCCAAAAGCTCATAGAGACCAGAAACCTGACCTTAGAGGCAGCAGCACTGGTTGCACAGACATTCTTGGTAGGGGAAGAAGAAACGAGGTTGATTTACAATGCAGGTACGACAGCTATCGAAATATCGGAACAAGAAGTTCACGGCACTAAACAAGCTGCTACCCCCACACACAGAGAAAACCGGGAGATCAGGCTCTCGACAGCAGGCAGTGGCGCCAGAAGCCATCAAGGGCCACAGGAACGGCCGTTCACACCTCATCAACCCACAATGCGAGCAATCAACTACAAACTGAGAGAAGCTCAAGAGAGATCAGCCAGACGCAGCTCATTCTTTGGGAACACTTTGAACAATGGAACCGGTCTGTGCTGGAGATATGGGGGTGGGCACTCGTCAAGGGGATGTCGATTTCAGCAGGCTGTTTGCAGGAACTGTGAATATACAGGGCATTTGGCCCGCATGTGCAAAAAAACGGCAGCTCGGCTGGTATACGAATCGGATGGGTCGGAAAGCGGACCAGAAGACGGTGGGGACAGTACCCGGGACACCAATGTACAGCGGGTCAACACGATCAATGGCCGCTGCTCCTACAACAGGACGCCTCCTATAATGATGAGGGTACTACTCAACGGGATACCTGTCAACATGGAGCTGGATACAGGAGCGAGTCAATCTCTCATGAGCGCTCAACAATTTGAACAACTGTGGCCGCATAAAAGTGACAGACCAAAACTCACAAGGGTCGACACCAAACTAAGGACCTATACCAAAGAAATCGTACCAGTGCTCGGCAGCGCCATGCTCTCTGTCACACACAAAGGGACAGTGAACTGACTTCCCCTGTGGATTGTCCCTGGAGACCCGCCCAGCACTGCTGGGGAGAAGCTGGCTGGCAAAACTAAACTGGAAATGGGATGATGTCCATGCCATGTCATTAGAGAAATGGACCTCCTGCTCAACAGTTATAAAGCGATTTGAACATCTCTTTCAGCCAGGTGTGGGCACTTTCAAAGGGGCCAAAGTCAAAATTTACATCACACAGGATGCTAGACCGGTCCATGACAAGGCCAGAGCTGTACCCTATGTGATGAGGGAAAAGATTGAACACGAACTAGACAGGCTTCTGCGGGAAGGCATTATATCACCTGTGGAATTTAGCGACTGGGCAAGTCCCATCGTCCCAGTCATGAAGCCTGATGGATCCGTACGAATCTGTGGGGACTACAAATCTACTATAAACAGAGTCTCCCTAAAGGACCAGTACCCGCTGCCCAGAGCGGAGGACTTATTTGCCACATTGGCTGGAGGTAAACTTTTCTCAAAACTAGACCTCACATCTGCGTATATGACACAAGAATTGACCGAGGAATCCAAGCTACTCACCACTATCAACACACATCGAGGCCTTTTCATGTACAATCGATGCCCATTCGGCATCAGGTCGGCAGCTGCCATATTCCAGCGCAACATGGAGAGTCTGCTCAAGTCCATCCCGGGGACGATTGTATTTCAAGACGACATACTTATCACGGGCAGGGACACCGACTCCCATCTCCGTAATTTGGAGGAAGTACGAAAGCGGTTGGATCGAGTAGGCCTACGAGTCAAGAAATCCAAGTGCCTGTTTCTCGCACCCGAGGTTGAATTTTTGGGCAGAAGGATTGCCGCTGATGGAATCCGCCCAACAGAGTCCAAAACAGAAGCAATTCGCCTGGCAGCCAGGCCCCGGAATGTCTCAGAACTCCGCGTCTTTCTCGGGCAACTCAATTACTTTGGGAACTTTATTGCATAACTTAAGCACGCTGCTGGAGCCTCTCCACGTGCTACTCAGGAAGGGGTGCGATTGGTTTTGGGGGGACGCCCAGGAATGCGCCTTCAATAAGGCACGCAACCTGTGTTCCAACAGTGTTTTGACTTTCTTTGACCCAGGTAAAAAGCTAGTTCTCACATGCGATGCGTCAGCGTATGGGGTCGGGTGCGTTTTGCAACATGTCAATAGTGCGGGCAAATTACAACCCATAGCTTATGCCTCCAGGTCACTTTCGCAGGCGGAGCGCGGGTATGGAATGGTAGAGAAGGAGGCGCTCACGTGCGTGTACGGTGTCAAAAAGATGCACCAATACCTTTTCAGGGCCAAGTTCGCGTTAGAAACCAACCACAAGCCCCTTACGTCCCTCCTATCCGAGAGCAAGGCAATAAACGCCAACGCCTAGGCGTGAATTCAACGGTGGGCACTCATGCTGGCGTCCTACGACTATACCATAAGGTACAGACCAGGCACAGACAACTGTGCTGACGCGCTCAGCAGGCTACCCCTGGTGACCACAGAAGGGTCTGACGAACAGGACTGTGAGATAGTCATGGCAATCAATGCCTTTGGCAGGGATCCCAAATGGCTTGCAGGGACAGTAACGGGCAAGGAAGGAAACAGGCTACTGGTAGTACAAATGGACAATGGCAAAACCTGCCGGAGGCATGTAGACCAAGTCAAAAGCAGATTTACCAACAACACTGCGGAACCAGAGGCAGACTACAATGTGGAACTCGCACCACACCTGGTGGACAGACAGAGGAAACAACCTGAGGAAAGGGCAATCCCAACAGACAGCCCAGGTGAGTCAACAACAATCACACCAATCGAAACAGACAGCCCAGGCGAGATACCAGCGACCACACCCAAAGAAAAACAAACACCAAGGCAAACAACTGAACCACAACTCAGACGCTCCACGTGAGAGCGTAGACCACCTGAGAGACTGAATCTATAAAGACAATAAGACCTTGGGGGAAGGGTGATGTCATGTCTCTTACATTATTATATATAACTGTATCCTAACATGCTATACATGACTGTAATAAGATATGACCTGTAACCACCAGCATACCTTACCACCAGGGGTGCACTTGCAAGAGACAGGTATATAAGGAGAGGTCTCAGGCAAGAGCAGCATTCCAGAGCTGTGAAATAAAGGTGCAGGTCCAGAGTGACCTTGACTTCACTACATGCCTCGTGTGAATCTGTACTGAGGGGACAGGACTTTACAAAAAGGAGGCGCTTGCATGTGTATATGCGGTAAAGAAAATGCACCAGTACCTGTTTGGCAGGAAATTTAAGCTGGAGACAGATCACAAACCCCTAACGCCCCTTTTGGCCGACAACAAGGCCATAAATGCAAACGTATCGGCCCGCATACAGAGGTGGGCACTCACGTTAGCCGCCTATGCCTATACAATTCGGTACAGACCGGGTACCGAAAACTGCGCCGATGCACTCAGCAGGCTCCCACTAGCCACCACTGAGGGGGCTACCGAGCATGCTGCTGAGATGGTCATGGCTGTTGAAGCTTTTGCAAGCGAAGGCTCACCCGTGACAGCCCGTCAGATTAAAGTCTGGACAAATAGAGACCCGCTACTGTCTTTAGTCAAGAAATGTGTCCTGAATGGGGACTGGGCAGCCACGTACGGGGCATGCCCTGAGGAATTTAAACCATTTCACAGGTGTAGGGATGAACTCTCGATTCAGGCCGATTGCCTATTGTGTTCATCAGAGAACTCCACAATGAGCACCCGGGCATTGTCATGATGAAGGCAATTGCCAGGTCACACGTTTGGTGGCCAGGGATAGATGCAGACCTGGAACTTTGAGTTCGCAGGTGTAACACGTGTACCCAGCTGGGCAATGCGCCCAAGGAAGCCCCCCTTCGCCCCTGGTCCTGGCCCGCCAAGCCATGGTCACGCACCCATGTGGACTACGCAGGTCCTTTCATGAGAAAAGTGTTTTTGGTTGTAGTAGACGCCTACTCCAAATGGATCGAGTGTGACATTTTAAATTCAAGCTCATCCTCTGCCACGATAGAAAGTCTACGGGCAATGTTCGCCGCCCATGGTCTACCGGATGTCTTGGTCAGCGACAATGGCCCGTGCTTCACAAGCACTGAATTCCAGGACTTCATGGCAGGCAATGGAATTAACCATGTCAGAATGGCACCGTTCAAGCAGGCCTCAAACAGCCAGGCAGAATGAGCAGTGCAGATAATCAAACAAGGGATGCTCAGAATCCAAGAGGTTTCCCTACAAAGCCACTTATCACGCCTCCTGTTGGCCTACAGATCACGACCACACTCGCTCACAGGGGTTCCACCCGGAGAGCTGCTAATGAAAAGGACGCTCAAAACCAGGTTATCCCTTATACACCCCACCATGAAAGAAATTGTTGAGAGCAGGCGTCAGTTACAATGTGACTACCATGACAGGAATGCGAGGGCGCGAGGTATCGATGTCAATGACTCTGTCTTTGTCCTCAACTACGCTGCAGGGCCCAAATGGCTTGCAGGCACTGTGATTGCCAAAGAGGGGAATAGGATTCTGGTAGTTAAACTTACCAATTGACAAATCTGCCGCAAACATGTGGATCAAACAAAAAGGAGGTTCAGCAACCTCATAAAAGAAGCAGAGGAAGAACACGATGTAGAGTTCACTCCACCACAGGTGACCGAACACCGGAACCAAGTGGAGGAGAGCCCAGTCACTGTGGGCAGCCCGGACAGGTCTGAGGCACCGCAACAGCAGACACTCAGGCCAGCACCCAACAACTGGAGCCCCAACTCAGGCGCTCTTCAAGGGAGCGTAAACCACCAGCGTGACTCAATCTGTGATCCCAATAAAACTTTGGGGGGGAGGTGATGTCATGTATTTAACTGTCATTGTAACCCATGTATAAACTGACTTGCACACTGTGAGAATATTGACCACTATGTGGTGAACTTGTGGGAGACACTCCTAACCTGGTCTTTCAGGTATAAAAGGGGAAGCTCCACCCACCTTCATCACTTGAGTGCTAGTGAATAAAGGTTACTGGTCACAGAGTGATCTTCTCTCAAGCATGGGCCCCGTGTGCATTTATACTGTATAGTAAGGACTTATCACCGCCGATCCCTGGACGCCCGCTGGGCCTTTATAGGCCTTTCGAAGTCCCGCTCTGCCTCCTCAATGCTGCTGCTGATCCCCGGACGCCCGCTGGGCCTTTATAGGCCTCACGAACTCCCGCTCTGCCTCCTCGATGCTGCCGCCGATCCCCAGACTCACGCTGGGTCTTTACAGGCTTCATGAACTCCCACTCCGCCTCCTCGACGCTGCCGCCGATTCCCGGACTCCCGCTGGGTCCTGAAAGGCCTCACAAACTCCCACTCCGCCTCTTCGACGCTGCCGCCGCAAAAAGTGTTGGTTGATATAGACAGCAGGACGGTGGGCATGGAAGTCAGAATCCACTAAGGAGTGTGTAACAACTCACCTGCCGAATCCACTAGCCCTGAAAATGGATGGCGCTGGAGTGTCGGGCCCATACCCGGCCGTCGCCGGCAATGGCACATGCAGTTTTATCTGGTAAAGCGAATGATTAGAGATCTTGAGGCCGAAACGATCTCAACCTATTCTCAAACTTTAAATGGGTAAGAAACCCGACTCGCTGGCTTGGAGCTGGGCATGGAATGCGAGTGCCTAGTGGGCCACTTTTGGTAAGCTAAACCTATGCCTGTGGATGATGTTGCCAAGGAGCAACATGTAGACGAGGAAGTGGACTGGTGTAAAGATAGATCCTTAGGGGATTCTGGAGGTGACAGTATAGGGAAGGGAAGAGAAATCATTACTAGAAATGAACTGGCTTTGCCTGGATGTGTATGAGTGGAACCATGCAAAGGCAGTCCCCTGGAGCTGGACATCAGAGGAGAAGCAGTGGAGGAAATGAGATGATCAACCATAATCAAAAACTGTAGAGAAGACAAGGAATGTCAACACAGTACAGTCGCAGTCACAGAGGATATCATTCATGGGTTCAATGCAGACCATTTCACTGCTGTGAGGTTGGTGGAATCCAGATTAAAGGGATTGAAAACAGGGAGCTTGAAGGGAGATGAGCACAGAGTGGAGAGGCAATGAGATACACAAGGACCTTAAAAGAGGAAAAGTAGGTTAGGATGGGGTGGTGGATAGAGAGGGTGATTGGTTGAGGGTGGGTTTATTGATTGGGGAGTGATGGTGGTGGTTTTGAAGTGAAGAGGTATGGTGCCAGCAGAAAGGAAAGCTAACAATGTCAATTCCGATGGGGGCCGAGAGGGGTAATTTTCAGTGCTTTGTTGTATATGTTTAGTGCATTTTCTCCCTTGGCTATTGTGAACTTCTCCATTTTACTTTGCAGATGTGTGGTATTACAAAGTGCTGCCATCCCGGATCCGCCCCCACCCTCACCAAGGCTGTAGCATTGGTGGGTAGCTGTATAGTTAACTAATGAACTCCAGTGGATATAGAAGGTGTGCAATCAGTATCTATGACTAATCCTGATGTACCTGCATCAGTGCACTAATCTCTGGGCATCTGTGAGATCTCAGTATCCTTCCATTTACACTGTTTGTAACTGTTCTATAAATGAGTTGACGCCTCCATGTCTGAATCTTGGAGTTTGAACCCCAAATCCTCCATTAACAGTCGTGGGAACATTCACGAGAGATAGAAGCCTCTGTGGCCTATATAACTGCCACTGCAGATACCACCGGTGTTATCATGTCAGTGGCAGAGTGCAGTATAAGCAGTCTTTATTCTAGTGTGACCATCTCACCTTCCAATGTGCATGTGTGGAGGCAAGAGACTCATCAATAGGGCCCTGATGCTGTATCATCCTCTGTTGAAAGCAGGCAGAGTAAAATCTGTATACAACTCGGGGACCTTGTGGCTCACCCTGCTTTTCTCCCTCACTACTGTTATCTTCTAATGTGCTTATCTCTATTGGTGCCTAATCCAATTTGAGGCGGTGAGAGATTCTGCTCAAGTGACTGTGCTCTTCAAGTACGTCTTGTCGACCACTACATTCTCTGAACTTTTTAAAAAGAACAAATGGGATATTCAATGGAAATAAAAGTCAGGAGAGGTGTTTAATGGGTGGCCAAGCTGATATCAGCCGTTTTACACAATCGTTTAAAGTCAAAATTACCCCAATTAGTTGCTTGAGAAGTATTAAAGGATCATTATTACTGGTGTATTGTATTAGCTGCTTTTGTTACTGCTCATGAAATTCTATTCTCGGGAATCTCACATTTAGAAATTGCGCATTCCTACAATTTCATTAGTGAGTCATTCATTACGAAGAGAAACAGGTATTTCTCTTTTTTAGTCCAAATAGAGGAAAATATGGCTCTTGTGTTACTTCAATACCATTGAGGGCAGTTATGCTATCCCTGAGAGAATCGCTTCAATGTGAAGTTCAGTACTTGTCCTGAAGCACTGAATGTTATTCACAGCTTTTAAAACAAGCCTTTTTTTTTCTTGTACAACAGCTGGAAAAATGATTGTTTGTGAAATTCAAATGTTGGACTCGATACAGACAAAAGACAAATGTAGGAAAGAACAGACATTTCTTCATCATATTATTCTTTAAATCAGCTGAAATAACATCATTAGATTCAGTCATTCTGGAGCACTGTTCAGTTCTAGTTCTCAGAGTTTGTTTTTAAACGTAACCGCCTGATGGTTAACCCTCTGCTACCCGGCAGTTTTTTCCATTGTTTTAATAATTTGAAGAAAGTCGTGTGCAACCGCCCATGACTGCCGGTCTGAAAAATAAAACTTCATACCAGGGATCTTTGCAAACCTTGTACCATTTCAGTTATAGGCCCAGAAATCGCGGCCTCCCCGGGTCTGTACGAAGTTTCTACGGACCCGGGAAGGCATCGGAAAATGTGCATGCGCTGAAAACCAGCTTTTTCGATCTGTCAAGTTTCTGGCTTGACAGATCCCTCCGCATATCGGGAGCGAGGATATTTGCCAGGGCAAGATTGCAGGATTTACGCATGTTTTGCCCAGCAAATGTCCTCAAAACTCTTGCATCTGATGAAAGCAGGCACATAGCTTACTTTTACAGGCATAAGAGTTTTAAAATACACAAAGACATTTTAAAATAAAGTTATAAAAACACATTTTATTGTTAAAAACCCTCCCCACTATGGTAAGTTTATTTAAAAGCATAATTTAAAAATGTTTTTTAAAAATTGGGAAAATATATATTTTTTAAATACATTAATAACTTTAATTTAAATTAATAAAAATATGTTGTGCATTTTTTCTATCTTTTATTAGTGTTTTGGGGATGTTTCTCATTCATAGTAATAAGAGTTTCAGACTTACGAAACTCCTATTACTATGAATGAGAATATACTATACCTGATTGGCTGCCCAGAGCCATGTGACTCCAGCTTCAGGCCTGCGCATGTCCCAACGTGCACGCGCAGCGACGCGCAGTCAGGAGAGGCCTCCGGACCAGGATCTCTCATGGCTGCAGCAGCTTCAGGTAGGTGCGCATCTTCTCTCCTATTTTTAGTCGAACGCCCGCGGGAACAAGAAACAGGGATTCCTGGGCCATCGTTGCACTGCAGCTGGTTAAATGAAATAGTGTGCCTCTCCGAGGTAGGCGCATACCTCTTGGGTAAACCAGCTTGAGTAGTGCCACATGCAAATTACACTACACAGCTTGAATCAATTCAAAATTAATGGTGTTTTGCATGGATGTGAAATGTATAGTCCAATATTGCAGTGGCTATAAATATGAGGCTTGAAAGGAGCTGTGTACATTTTAAGTAGCATAGCCAGTGATAGAATTTCTAATATTGAAATTTCACCATTGATCACTTACCAATTAATTCGGTCATAAAAGTCAATCAGAGTTGGTTTCCTGCTACCACATCACAGCTTGCATTATGAATATGAACAGGTTGAGTAGACTGCAGTGACATATATCGTATCACCTGAAGCCTGGCTGCATTTACTGGGTAAGACGACGGCATAGTGACAGATTTGATCATTTCTCATTGCTGTTGCCACTCCAGCTGACTTGAAATGGAGGTAGAAACAGCTGGATTGAGGATATAGCATTTGAATTATTAAAAAAATAAGGTCCCGGAATTTGCAGTCAGCGGTGAAACGAAGCTGTTCAACACTGGCCCTGAAGTCCGCTTCGCACAATGGTCTTGCGATCCCTGAGTCGAGAACTTCAGGTTTTCTGACGTTCAATTCAAATCAATGGAGTCTAATGGGGATCCCCTTGTGACGTCAACAAGCTGTCTAATCAGCGAATCAAAATGCAGAATTCTCACAGACAGCGAACAAGGAAGTGGGTAAGCTCTTAAAATTCTAACTTATAAAAATGTTAGAGAGAGCAAAAAAAAGATTGGGGCTCTCACATGGGGAAAAGGCAAACCTGAAACAAAGATGGACAAACTTAAAACATTTTTTTACCAGTTTTTATAAAGGTTTCTTAAAAAATTTAATTTTTATTAAAGTAGATAAATTTCACAAAATCGTTTTTCAGGCTCTTAACCTTTGTGTAGCAGTAATAACGCTGCTAAAACCCCAGTTACACCTAATCCCTTTGGCTTAGTGGGCAGAGCCGAAGTTTTTGTCAGTTTCCCTGATTTGGCTGATTACACAGATTACCGGCTCTTGTGGGGACGGTGGAAGTGGGGGTGGGGGCACAGCGTAGCCTATTTCGGAGCTGTCAATGACAGACCACAACTTCAGGATTTCCCCTGCGCCTGCGCATGCGTCAAATCCTAAAGTTGCGGTCAGTTTCAATGGCAGAATGACGATGAACACTATCAGTTCGCCGTCATCCCAATTGCAAATTCCGTGTTAAGGTAATTTTCTGAATATGCATTGCTGCTGAAAAATCTTGCCTGATGCCAGCATAATATCAAAAAATCACAGATACACCCACTGATGATTGGAAAATTGTAAGAAATTCATCCATAAGAGATGACAGTGGTTGGAGGGTGTTTCCCGCAGCCAGCACATACTTGGAAAATAATCCCTTATTTTCGGAAAATTGCGGTCTACAAAATCTACAAAAGTACCTGGTGGCCCTGGAGGAATGTAGAGATCCCAGTCGGAGGCCTAGATTTGCTGCGCAGCGTACGAGGAGATGACTTCGAGGTACGTACATACAAATTGGAATCTCGTGGGCCTACTACGCAGTATTCTCATTGATAAAAATGGGAACTCTGTTTGTGTGAGTTCCCATTACTATCAATGAGAAAAACCCCTAAAACCAAAACACAGCATAATAAATAAATAAAACACCTCACATATTTAAAATTAATTGAAATTAAATGTAATTAAATGTTTCAGAAAAAAAAATATTTTTTGAAATTTTTAAAAATGTGCTTTAATAGTGCTAAAAATAAACTTACCTTAATGGACAGGGTTTTTAATATAAAAATGAGTGTTTAAATGACATTTTTAGATGTTTTAAAACTCCTACGCTGATAAAAGTAAGCTATGCGCCTGCTTTTACCAGCCGTAAAACTTTGAAGGACATTCGCTGGGCATAAGTTGGGCAAATAGCCCAATCCCTGGCGTGCGGCTATCCTTCTCCCAGGGATGCAGGGGATCTGTCTAGAGAAATCTTGACAAATCAGAAAAGCTGGTTTTCGGCGCATGCGCATTGCCCTCGAAAACTGGCTTTTGCGAGGCCTCGCTGAGTTCGTGCGCACTTCGTACGGATCCGACGAGGCCGGAATTATCGGCCCAGTATTTCTTAAATGACTCACCAGTGTATCGAAGAATAGTAATATAAAAATATTAGTTCAGATGATATTCCTTTCTACATTACTGTAGCAGAGGCTTTAACCCATTTAAAATAAATGGGTCAGCACCTGCACTAAAATAGTGGACAGATGAACGCCATATGAACCCTTGTTCACCAATATTGGCAATAGTAATTTCTAGGCTGTAGCCACAGCTAAATAAGGGAAAGGGTGTGTAAAATATTATATAAATCCTACGGAGTGATTCATTCTTATATGGATCTGCCGGGTTCTGCTGTAGAAAGCAGATTTCAAATTGAGTCGGCAGTAGGAAACAGCACAATATGAAACTGACCCTTCTACCTTTGAAATAGTCTTTAAATTGTTGGTGGTCGCATGACTAAACATGTTTTTTGTCTTTCCCTTTACAGGACCTCCCGTAAGTACACTTGATATCTGAACGCTCGATGAAAGTCATCAAGATAAGATTTTTTTTTCTCTTTTAATGCAAGTCAGATTGCACAGGAACTCATTAAACACATTGATAAACCTACTTGATTGCGTGCAATAGGAGATGTAAATGCAGCAGTCATAGTTCTTGCACTTAAAGGTTTATTTTTAATTTATTGGAACATTGATATACTGTAAGGTATCTCAAATTTTTAAAAAGAACGACTTGTATTTATATAGCGCCTTTCACGGCCACCGGACTTCTCAAGCACTTTGCAGCCAATGAAGTACTTTTTGAAGTGGAGTCACTGTTGTCCTGTAGGAAATGTAAAATCATTCCTCTATCAGTTATCACTGTCATTGCAGCTAACTGCTATGAAAGAATACAACAAAATAATAGTCCTAGTGATATTTCTGTATTACGATTCTGTTCATTTAATCGATAAATATCAAAGTACAGTAACACTTTAGACAACCAGCCTTGCTGTTTTTGGAAGATTCTGAAATTGCCATATTTATAATGCTAATGCATAAATGTTTTGGCTGCTTTGGATGGAAAATGCCTCCGCTTACAGGTGAGAGAATGATATTTTGCTCAAAGATTTATAGGAATAGTAATCCTGTTGTGTTTTCTACTCTCAAAACTATGCATTATTTGCCAATACTAGTTACATTTATAACTGCCTTTTTGATGGGGCTCATCACCAGCTAAAGTGGCCATGTGCAACATCAATTCCTAAGCTCCTCTATGTAGTAATATTGAGGTGTAACGTGTATCTAATGGGTGGGAGGTTTCCATTATTCGCCGTCACAGAATCATAAATGCTTGTATGGTAAACACGTTTACAATTTTGTAACAAATAGCAACAAGAAGAAAATTCTTCCCCCTCCCCCTCTCCCTACTATTGTTATTCACAGACTGTGAAAGTGTGGTGTTACCAAGTCAAAAATATACTGCTTCCTGCCTGAATCGTCTCTTTAAAACCAATGAAACAAACTGCTCTTCCTCTTCAATTTGATTAAGTACATAGTCACACGGAGGCATTATGCACTGATCCAAATGAACAATGCATTCCAGAAATTCTAAGTACTTGGGATCTTAGCTGGTATGAGAACTTCCATCAACAGGGAATCAAGTGTTTGAAGTTGCCTCGGTCTGTTGGTGGAAAACCCCATAAAGAGTTACCTATTTAAATATAGTAGACTGCATTGATCCTATGTGACTGCAATGAAGTGTTTTGATATATTTGAGTTACCTTATATTGCTTGGAATAAAAGTAAATTCCAATCCATCCATAAAACTATCATAATTGCGTGTTTCTAAACAAGAGATTACGAGTAAGTGGCTGTTCAAGTGAGGCGGTACTACTGCTTAGAGCCCCTTATTCTCAGTCTTCCAATTCACCCTCTTGACAGTTCCATGTCTCATTCCCACCTGACCACTTGTAACATAGAATATTGTGTGTTTGGTCTGATACTGAAATGAAGGGCTGAGGCCAAAAATAACAGCACAGATATACAAAATTTCAGAAGACCAGAAACCGACCGGGCTGTGTAAAGAATTCATGGGAGATTAAATTGGAAGCTTGACTATTAAAAAAAAGAAAAATGGATACAACAACAACTCATATTTATACAGTGCCTTTAGTGTAATAAAATGTCCCAAGGCACTTCACAGGAGTGTTATCAGTAAAAGAACAAAATTTGACACCGAGCCACATAAGGAGATGTTTGGGCAGATGACCAAAAGCTTGTTCAAAGTGGAAGATTTTAAGGAGCCTCTTAAAAGAGGAAAGAGAAGTGGAGAGACAGAGACATTAATGGAGAGATTCTAGACCTTAGGACCTAGGCAACAGAAGGCACGGCAACCAATGGGTCAGCGATTAAAATCAGGGATGCTCAAGAGGCCAGAATTAGAGGAGATATCTCAAAAAGTTATAGGGCTGAAGAGAATTACAGAGATAGGTAAGGGCAAGGCCATGGAAGGATTTGAAAAAAAGGATGAGAATTTTAAAAATGAGTTTTTGCTTAACCAGGAGCCAGTGTCGGTCAGCGAGCACAGGGGTGATGGGACTTGGTGCGAGTTCGGATAAGGACAGTAGAGCATGGCCTAAAGTTTACAGAGGGTAGAAAGTGGGAGGCTGGCCAGGAGTGCATTGGAATAGTCAAGTCTAGAGGTAACAAAGGCATGGGTGAGGTTTTCAGCAGCAGATGAGCTGAGGCAGGATTGGAGCCGGGCGATGTTACGGAGGTGGAAATAGGCGGTCTTGGTTATGGTGCGGAATAGTGATCAGCAGCTCAGCTTGGGGTCCAATATAACACCAAGGCTGCGAACAGTCTGGTTCAGCTTCAGACAGTTGCTAGGGAGAGGGATGGAGTCGGTGATTAGGGAACTGACTTTGTGGCGGGGACAACAGACAATGGCTTCAGTTGGAGGACGTTTCTGCTCATCCAGTACTAGATGTCGGACAAGTTTTGAGAAGGACCACTCACCACTGCAATTTGATACCATCATCGACAGATATATCCAAAGAGCTATTTCAATGTTAGAAAAGATTTGGGTGAGGGCATGTATATGGAGAAATTGGTACATTCTCAGCTCTACTGACTTAGTTTGTTCGGCACAAATTGAGGTTTGAAGTTCTGTTGAAGATGCCACCAAGCTAGAAAACTGGATGAATTCACTTTCAATCATAGGTTCCAGATCTTTGAGATAGGAGAGGGCAAGATTTGCTGCGGCTTGCTTGATCTCATGAGTCGAGAGAGCGGCTAGCTTGGACAGGAATCCAAACTTACAGTTGATTTCCTTGTATGCTTCAAGTTGGTGTTTCAAGGTACTGATTAGTTGATCAACAATGACCAGGAACATTTCAGTTTTGAATTTCTCCTTGGGTGACAGTACAGTGTTTCAGCAGTTCTATCGTCATAGCAGCAGTTGCGTACCCAGACACGCCTCTGAGATGAATTTTACTCGTTGCGGCCACACAGTTTAATCCCTAGGTCTTCGAAGTCCTCAAACTCCATCCGCCGGGTCTTGACAAAATCGACAAGGGACTCGAGTAAGGATACCATGACATTCAGATTCAAGCCGGTCTCTTGAAGCAAGAGATTGGTCAGGTGAAAGCGCTTCAAGACTGTGTTCCACAATGAGAATAGCTGAATCCAGTTCATCCAGTTTGTCAAGGATCAACTGAGCTTCATTTCGGCATTCAACTTTCCGTTCCACGTCAGTTGCCAGGGATTCCAACACTTTGCACATGGGAGTGTAACCTTTGGGCAGGGCTGACAGTGCTTCGATCGAGTAACAGAAGCTGTTTGACGACAAACACCCTGAAGGCTATAGTTTTTCATAAAGCCGTCGCCAGTGATACGTCGATGCAGAGTGAAAAGTGTAATTGTACAATGTCAAAAAATCCGACGATCACTGCTTTCGGCACTGTTTTCCCCCACAAGGTTGAGTGAGTGCGCTGCGCATGGTATAAATGTCACATATGGGCATTGCTCTTTGATGGTAATTTGGACACCAATGTATTTCCCATTCATATTTGAAGCATTATCATAAGATTGCCTGTGACAATTTTGTATGTTGATCCCGTTCTCATCCAGAAAGGCCAGTATTATTTCTGCTATTTCTTGTCCAGTATGACTGATTATCAGCAAGAACTTTAGGAACCTTTCCTCAGGACCAGTCGGTAGAACATAGCGGACAACAAATGTCAGCTGATCTGAGTGTGTGACATCTGGCGTTGAATTAACAAATATTGAATAGAACCTCGCTGATTTCAATTCCTGAATAATCGTCTCATCAAACTAAACAGTTCTTCACAAGTTGTGGAAGACAAGTATGAAGTATGCCCCTTGCCTTTGTTGGCGAACCGCTTGATATGTTCAGCAAGAAATACATCGTAGTTTGTGAGAACCTCCAACACCCCCAGATAATTACCGTAACTTGGAGACCCAACGATTTTGTCTCTGCCTCGCAATGAAAGACCTCGGTCAGAGAAACGTTATCACACAGACAGCCCGCTCTAGCACCTTGCGCCAGTACTGCCATTCATTTTCAAACTGGAAGACAATATGACCATCCACACAACCAGTGCCTGCTTGTCTAGTGCAGATTACTACCATGGATTCTCTATGCTGGTGGCTGTTTTCGTGAGATGAAATCCTCTCATCTCCATGCTTCCAGTCATTAAACCCATGAGTAAAGTAGCTAAGTGTTCGTGCTGTGACCTTGCAAGCAAAGCCATATACTCTACCATTTGAAGGTGAATAACAGAGCCAGATTTGCTCCACACGTTCCCTTGTCAGCGGGTGCACACGTGTGAAGAAGGAGCAGTATCGGTGATATCCTTCCTCGGCATGAATCATGCTGGAGTTATGGAAGTCTTTATCATAGTTTCGGCAGTCCTCACTATGGCTTTGCAATTCTTCTGAGATATTGTCTCCCCACAGCCCAAAGTCACTTGTAAGTTGCGCCTCTTTCAGCTCAGTATGCACCAGTTGGTTTTCAACTTCTTCAACTTTTTGGACTTGAAGCTCCAACTCGGCCAACTCTGGGTCCGGTACCACTAGTGGTTTCATTGTTGAAATTGACTGCACAGCATTGTCTTGGCCTTCATCTTCATGATTTTGAGTTTTTAGTTGGAAAAAATTATCTAGTTTAAGCAATTTAGCTATTTCTCATCCCTTTTGCTCCTTGCGTAGCTGGTGCTCTTTCCTTTTTTTCACCCCCGATTTGTATGTAGAATGTATCTCTAGAAAAAGGGCAACTAGAGTCTGTTTACATCAAGTCGAGAATAACATGGGCCTGAGCCCTCGGGGCTTTCCTCCGCTCTTGCTATGTCACTTATGCCAATACTGTTTACCCTTGCCTTTAATCCAACCCTGTATGGGCCCCATTCTAGGTTTGGGCCCCGGGCGACTGCCCCGTCTGCCCCCAACTTAATCCGTCCCTGCATGTGCTGCGCTCTGCTATCATTGAGGATGATTTGCCTCCACAACCAATTCCAGCAGCTGCTGCAGGCAGAATGAACCTCCCTTTTAAGAGGTGTAGACTGTCTTTATTAAGTGAAGGCTAGATTTAATTACAGCTAGCCTCGCATGAATTTGGGTCCTCTACTGAACGTCCAGTCACTCAGCAGTGCGTTCAGCGCTGAACTCTCATGTAAATTAGCAAGCAGCACATGGTTTGCATGTTGCCTGCAGTCTTCCGAAGGGGCATGGGTTGATTGAGAATCGCGATCCCCGCGTCCGTTTTCAGGCCTTATCCAATTTCTAGACAACTGCCTCTAAGATAAGTGGAGATTAGTCTGTTAATTTGTTAAGTGTTTGTCTGCTAACATCGCAAACAGTAATTCTAAGTTAATGTGCGTTATGTTCATAGCTTTTGACATCAAGGATATTGTCTCCACAGAAACATAATCGTAGTCCGCTTCCACACCGTACATCAGCTTTAACCACAGGGTAAATTCAAGCATATTTTCAACAACTGAAACTTATTGTAATAATTTGAGATAAAAACAGAATATGCTGGAAAAACTCAGCAGATCAGGCTGCATCTGTGGAGAGAGAAAAACAGAGTTAACGTTTCAGGTCAGTGACCTTTCATTAACTCTGTTTCTCTCCATAGATGCTGCCTGACCTGCTGAGTATTTCCAGCATTTTTTGTTTTTATTTCAGATTTCCAGCAACAGCAGTATTTTGCTTTTGTAATAATTTGAACCTTGGTATGAACAGCATGTGGCAGTGGAAGGGCTATGGATGTGTGCTGTCAGCAGATAGATACACCGCTAGCCAAATAAAATAATGCATCTTTTACTGACTTCACAGAGAAGCACATCAATAACCTCACAGCTCTTCCATGATCCTGGCACCACAATTTCAGAACCCAAGTTTTTTTTAAATTTTAGAATTGCAAATTTTAAATAGGACAGTAAGACTCTTAGTCATCCATTCCAGAACTGAAATGCCATTTGGTGAAAATGGATTGTTTTCTTCATATCTAAGTATAGTTCTCTGTTGCTTTCATCCTGAAAGAGAAACATTAATCAGGATTTGTCTCTCTGTCCAAGAAAAATAGTACAAAATAATTTGTTAAAGACAGTTGTAAGGAAATTATAATTTCACACAATATATATTTAGATGATTACATTGTATGTCATACTTGAGAAGAAAAATAGCTAGGACTCATTTCTTTCTTGTGTGTCGATGTACAGACAGATCCATAGTGCTTGCAGATGGACAGGATCAGATCATTTACATCACTTATTACATGCAAATGGTTGAATTTGTCATCGATAACTCGTGTGTCCACCAGGAGTAATGTGCTGCTCAAAGCAAAAGCAAAAAGGAGAACTTTCCCTTTGATGTACTTCCACTTTCAGAAAGCACCACCTACCAGCACAAATCTGTTGCATTGCCCACATTTTTTCCCCTTTGCCTTTCTTCATGCTGGAACGCTCTTCGATTGAAAGCGAGAATACTCCAGTATTTCACCCAAATGTCCACTTTTCATTTATGAGCCTAAAAAGTGTTGTCACCACAACAAAATTGTAATACTTTGATTGGCGGCATCTGGCAAGTGATGTTCCTCAGTGATCTGTACTGGGGACTCAGATTTTTGCTATATATATTGGTGACTTGGATGAAGGAATAGTTGTATACCCAAGTTTGCAGATGATACTAAGTTAGGGGGCACAGTAAATTGTGTAGATAGGAGCAGGAAGTGACAAAGGGACATAGACAGACTAAGTGAGTGGGCAAAACTCTGACAGATAGAGTTCAATGTGGGGAAGTGTGAGGTCATCCATAAGAACATAAGAACATAAGAAATAGGAGCAGCAGTAGGCCATACGGCCCCTCGAGCCTGCTCCACCATTTAATAAGATCATGGCTGATCTGATCATGGACTCAGCTCCACTTCCCTGCCCGCTCCCCATAACCCTCTCCCTTATCACTCAAAAATCTGTCTATCTCTGCCTTAAATATATCCAATGACCCAGCCGCCACAGCTCTCTGGGCCAAAAAATTCCACAGATTTACAACCCCCTGAGAGAAGAAATTCTTCCTCACCTCAGTTTTAAATGGGCGGCCCCTTACTCTGAGACTATGTCCCCTAGTTTTAGTTTCCCCTATGAGTGGAAATATCCTCTCTGCATCCACCTTGTCGAGCCCCCTCATAATCTTATATTTTTCAATAAGATCACCTCTCATTCTTCTGAATTCCAATGAGTAGAGGCCCAACCTGCTCAATCTATCTTCATAAGTCAACCTTCTCATCTCCGGAATCAACCTAGTGAACCTTAGCTGAACAGCTTCCAATGCAAGTATATCCTTCCTTAAATACGGAGACCAAAACTGTGCGCAGTACTCTAGGTATGGCCTCACCAATACCCTGTAAAGTTGTAGCAGGACTTCTCTGCTTTTATACTCTATCCCCCTTGCAATAAAGGCCAACATTCCATTTGCTTTGCTGTACCTGCATATTCATTTTTTGTGTTTCATGCACCAGGATCCCCAGGTCACTCTGTACTGCAGCACTTTGCAATTTTTTTTCTATTTAAATTATAATTTGCTTTTCTATTTTTCCTGCCAAAGTGGATAATCTCACATTTTGCCACATTATACTCCATCTGACAAATTTTTGCCCACTCACTTAGCCTGTCTATATCCCTTTGCAGATTTTTTCCTCACAATTTGCTTTCCCACCCATTTTTGTATCATCAGCAAACTCAGCGACATTACACTCAGTCCCTTCATCCAAGTCATTAATATAGATTGTAAATAGTTGAGGCCCCAGCACCGATCCCTGCGGCACCCCACTAGTCACTATTTGCTAACCGGAAAATGACCCATTTATCCCAATTCTCTGTTTTCTATTAGTTAGCCAATCCTCTATCATTGCTAATATATTACCCCCAACCCCGTGAACTTTTAACTTGTGCAGTAACCTTTTATGTGGCACCTTATCAAATGCCTTCTGCAAATCCAAATACACCACATCCATTGGTTCTCCCTTATTCACCCTGTTTGTTACATCCTCAAAGAACTCCAGCAAATTTGTCAAATATGATTTCTCTTTCATAAAACCATGCTGACTCTGCTTGATTGAATTATACTTTTCCAAATGTCCCGTTACTGCTTCCTTAATAATGGACTCCAGCATTTTCCCAATGACAGATGTTAGGCTAACTTGTCTATAGTTTCCTGCTTTTTGTCTGCCTCCTTTTTTAAATAGGGGTGTTACATTTGCGATTTTGCAATTCGCTGGGACCGCCCCAGAATCCAGGGAATTTTAGTAGATTTCAACCAATGCATCTTTTATCTCTGCAGCCACTTCTCTCAAGGATGTAAGCCATCAGGTCCAGGGGACTTGTCCACCTTTAGTCACATTATTTTACTGAGTACTACTTCACTAGTGATAGTGATTGTATTAAGTTCCTCCCTCCCTATAGCCCCTTGGATTATCCACTATTGGGATGTTTTTAGTGTATTCTATCATGAAGACCGATACAAAATATTTGTTCAAAGTCTCTGCCATTTCCCTGTTCTCCATTATTAATTCCCCAGTCTCATCCTCTAGGGAACCAAAATTTACTTTAGCCACTCTTTTCCTTTTTATATACCTATAGAAACTCTTGCTATCTGTTTTTATATTTCGTGCTAGTTTACTTTCATAATCTATCTTCCCTTTCATTATCATTTTTTTAGTCGTTCTTTGCTGGCTTTTAAAAGTTTCCCAATCCTCTGGCCTCCCACTGGTCTTGGCCACATTGTATGCCCTTGTTTTCAATTTGATACCATCCCTTATTTCCTTAGTTAGCCTCGGATGGTTATCCCTTCTCTTACAGCCTTTCCTTCTCATTGGATTATATATATTTTTGTTGAGAGTTGTGAAATATCTCCTTAAATGTCTGCCACTTCTCATTAACCGTCCCATACTTTAATCTATTTCCCCAGTCCACGTTAGCCAACTCTGCCCTCATACCTTTGTAGTCTCCTTTATTTAAGCTTAGGACATTGGTTTGAGAACCAACTTTCTCACCCTCCTACTGAATTTGAAATTCAACCATGCTATGATCACTCTTCCCAAGAGGATCCTTTACTACAAGATCATTTATTAATCCTGTCTCATTACACAGTACCAAATCTAAGATAGCCTGCTCTCAGATTGGTTCCACAACGTACTGTTCAAGGAAACTATCCCGGATACACTCTTCCTCAAGGCTACCCTGGCCAATTTGCTTTGTCCAATCAATATGAAGGTTAAAATCGCCCATGGTTATTGCCTTTCCTTTATTAGAAGCTATTATTTCTTGATCTATACGCTGTACAACAGTGTAGCTACAGTTTGGGGGCCTATAGACTACGCCCACCAGTGACTTTTTCCATAATTATTCCTTATCTCCACCCAAACTGAGTCAACATCTTGATCTTCTGAGCCAATGTCGTTTCTCACTAACGCTGATCTCATCCTTTATTAACAGTGCTACCCCACCTCATTTTCCTTTCTGTCTGTCCTTCCGAATTGTCAAATACCCCTGAATATTTAGTTCCCAGTCCTGGTCACATTGCAACTATGTCTCTGCAATGGCTGTCAGATCATACCCATTTGTATCTATTTGTGCCTTCAACTCATCTATTTTGTTAAGAATGCTACGTGCATTCAGATAAACAGCTTTTAAATTTGTTTTCTTACCATTTTTTCCTGCTTTGACCTCACTTTCTGTTTCACCTTTATGCCCTTCCTGGCACACTCTGGTTTTCATTTCCCCCAGTGATACCCTGCTCTATTGCCTTCTCCTTATTCTTTGACTTTTTACATTTTCGATCACCTGAATCCTTGCCCCCACTAATTAGTTTAAAGCCCTCTTAGATCCAAGAAAGACAAATCAGAATATTTCCTTAATGGTGAGAGACTCAAG
The DNA here is from genome assembly GCF_044704955.1 of Pristiophorus japonicus. NCBI lineage: Eukaryota > Metazoa > Chordata > Chondrichthyes > Pristiophoridae > Pristiophorus > Pristiophorus japonicus. The sequence continues at coordinate 222,285,688 of NC_091978.1, forward strand.
GCTATCGGGGAGCAAAGGGACTTAGGTGTCCATGTACACAAATCACTAAAAGCTAGTGTACACAGAACAATGTAAGCAAAATGGCAATGGAATGTTGGCCTTTATCTCAAGGGGGCTGGAGTACAAAAGTGAGAAAGTTATGCTTCAATTGTACATCTGAAGTACTGCGTCCAGTTTTGGGGACCAGACCACAGGAAAGATATTTTAGCCTTGGAAGGGGTGCCATGCAGATTCATCAGAATTATACCAGGGGTTAAAAGATTAAACTATGAGGACAGATGCATAGGGCCCAAATTGGGCCCACCCGTTTTTTCGGCGCACTCACGTGAGATGCGCCAACTTCCTAGGCTCAAAATGGCACCAAAAAGATGTCCCCGGATTCTGGCCGCTCTGTTGACTCTCCCGGGGCTTGGCGCATTGTGGCGATTCCATTGGAAGGCAGAGCTAGGGCCCTGCACGTGAAAGAGTGCCGGCAGCTGTTCGCATGCACATTAGAGCGTTCGCGCATGTGCAGTAGCTCCTGCCGATGATGATGATGATGCGTGCTGCAGTGTGGGACCCGATGCATCCCGCCCCTATCCCAGGCCGAGTGGCCTGCTGCACAGTAACGAGAGAAGCCTGCCTTCTTCTAAAGCACTTGGATCTTTTGTTGGCTGCCTGCCAACTTGAAAACTTGAAGATATTGCCATGCAAAGGTTCAGGTAGAATTGTCTATTTTGAAATCTATCTCAAAAGTTTTGATCGGGGGTGGGGGAGGGGTGGGATGGTGCTGGTGTGATAACTGTGTAGCCAGTAATTTTAATGAGCTTACTCAAGACTTTCCTTAACCCTGTTGATGAAAATACTTTCCTACATAAGAACATAAGAATTACGAGCAGGAGGTACTTCTATTTATTTTGGAAAAATTATGCAAACATGTTTTGTCTTTTTATTTCTTTTATTTTTGTTGTTTAAGCTTCCATGGATGCTCCTGTTGTATAGTAAATTAACTTTGCGAAGTTTGTCATATGATGTCCTGTATAGCTGTTTGATCCTATTCACATTCTTTAATCAAGTCATTAAATACCTACCTACACTGATTTCTTAACTCTGCGCAAGGGTTTTCTATGGCCTAAGTTAGTTTGGAGCAACAATTAGCTGTCCAAAGTGGCTTAAATGGTCAAAACGGGCGTAGGTGGCTGGTAAGGCCCCCTTTTGAACAAAACAAAACTAAACTAAAAAAATCCTAACTAACTCACTTATACTGGCGCAAATTGAATGTGCAAAATGACGATTTTTAAGATACTCCAGAAAAATCAAGTTGCTCCAAAAGAAATGGAGCAACTCCTGGGCAATTTTGGGCCCATAAATTTGACTTGTATTGTCTTGCGTTTCAAAGATAGATGAGTGTTCTTATCAAGGTGCTTAAAATGATAGAGAAAAATGATTTCCTCTAGTGGGAGAATCTAGAACAAGAGAGCATAATATTAAAGTTAATGTTCGGCCATTTAGGAGTGATATCCGGATAGCAGAATTCTGGATCTCACTTCCCAAAAAGGCTGTGAATCCTGGATCAAAAAGTTGGATCAAGATGGTACCTAGGCTAGCAGTTCCATTGGGAGCTCCTCACTTCATCACCTCTATCCATGGAAATCTGGCGCCATCCTTTGCCCTTTCTCTCCCAAATCTATCGCTTCCACTGTTTAAATTCCCCCAGATCTATTAGATGGTGCATTTTAGCTCTAACTATGTTAACTGCTATTTTAAACTGCCATTGCCGATCCCCCAACCCCTCTGCCTGCTCTCTGTGGGGCCAAAATTCAGGATCTCGATAAGACCCGTCACCGACGTTTTGTAGCGACCATGCGGCGGAATCGAGTGGCCGCCATGTTGCAGTCCATTGGCCGCCACGATCCAAATTCATTTCGGGGATTTTTCGGGCGGCCCCACTTCTGCCCCGCTGCTGCCGACCGCCCCAAGCGTGTCATCAAAGTGCGCACCGCCGCTCTCTCGCACCTCCATCCCACTTCTCGCAAAATTTACCTGGAAAAATCCACGATCTGCCGCGCGGTGCCCCCGACAGCTATTTCTGTCGGTGCACCTTGTTTTCTGTGTGTGAGCCACGGCAGCACGGCAGCCCTTCAAGGGGAGGGCGCACTGCCGTGACCGCCATGTTCTTTTTTGCCGGCCAACTTCCCGATCGGCCGGACAATTATGGCCCCAGGCTGCTGGCCCGGCCAAAACCCTCCCTGGTGTTCCCCCCCCCCCCCCCCCCGCACTTCCGCCCCTCACCAGCACTTACCGCGCACTTCCGCCCCCATTATGACCGACTTCCGGTCCACTCCAAAAAATTTGACAAAGAGGTGAAAATGGATCAAGAGTCTGCCTCGTCGGACCCAATGGTAAAAACATCTAGAAAAAGGTGGGTGTGCCAGCTTTCTGGCGGACCTGAACTTCAGCCTCTGTGTCTCTCACTGAGCTTCTGAATCTCTTAAATTTGGCTTCCGAATTCTTGGACTTCTCTGGACATCAAGACCGCCCGTCTCCACTGGACAATCCAAGATTACACTGTAAGACTCATCTGCTGTGTCTCTGATTTGATCTTCTGTGAAATTTTAAAGTAACTTTGGTCAGCGACATCCCTTCCCCCACCGCTGCTGTTCTCTGCTGAGCCTGTGACTGGCTAACTCGTTCTACTGGTTTTTCAGCTTTGGTTTCTGGCTGGTGGTTTACGCACCTGGGCCGAAGTACATATCTCCACCACTTCTGATCTACAGTGATCTCCAGCTTCGGCATCATCTTTCTGCCCCGCAACCGATTCTGTACATCTCCTGGATCCTCATTCCTACGGAAATAACCTCCATCCTTCAATTTTCTCCCTTTCAAATAGCTTCTGGATTTCACTCGCCCACAACACCTGTCTCCGAACCTGGACAAAAGTTAATCGATGCTCCATGCCGACTCCACCCTACCTATGTCAACTTTATCCCACCAATGGGACCTCTGACTTTAATTCTGGACTCCCTCCTATTGTCACCCACCTATTCTCTGTGACTACCAGGAAATATGTACCCTAATAATTGCTACGTAACCAGGCCTATATAACTTGAGTTTTCCCTGTGTCCATTTGCATGCGCATCTTGGCTACCGTTCAGGACCGAGCCGATCACTTCTATTTCCACTTTTTTCTCCCCCTTTTTACTTTCTCTCTATCCCGACTTGACCCCTCTCTCCTGTCATCATGCCTCCTTTCATTTCTCCTCTCTTGGGTACCCTGCCCTCCTAAATCCCTACCTCAACTCTTCATTACTTTTCGACCTTCCTACTGTCCTGTACCATCCCAGGCTTGACTCCCTCTTAGATAAATCTACAGCTTCCATCTGTGCATCTCCTTGGCATTCTCCAAAGGGCCCATCGAGGCACTCATCGCTGCCTCCTTACGAGCAGCAACCCCAACTTTCCCATCTTACTCTCTCGCCAACTTTCCTGTCCAGTGCACCCACTGGAGGATAATCTTGGCAATCTCCTCCCTGTCCAACTCACCCCTCCCAGTGGTATCTGGCAGTGGGGCAGCCATTACCAACCCTCTCCACAACTCTAGAATGTCCGTTCGTTTGTGAACAAGGCCCTTGCTATCCATGAGTTTATCGAGGTTGATTGCGTCGACATCATGGCCCTGACGGAACCTGGCTGAAGGATGATGACACCTTACCCCTAAGCGAAGCCTTCCCATCTGGCTATTCATTCCACCACTTGCCCTGCCCAGACCATCACGATGGCGGCGTGGCTCTCATCACCAAATCACACCTTGGTCTGTGCCTCTACTCCTCTGGCACTTTCTCCTCCTTTGAGCATCTCACCTTGTTCCACCTTCTCACCGCTCATTTAAAATTCTCGTTTTCACCAATATTTCTTCACTGCTTTCCTCCTTCAGCCTCTGCACGGAGCGACTTCTCATCCTCGATGATTTCAACCTCCATCTCAGCTCATCATGCTTTTTCTCCTCTGAGTTCACTGCCCTCCTATCCTCCATTAATCTCTCCCTCCATGTAAACTCCCCGACCCATATTCATGGCCACGTCCTCGACCTTGCCATCTCACATAGCCTCGCTACTCCCATCGTGTCAATCATAGATAAGGCCATCTCTGACCACTTCCTTGTATTGCTCTCCACTCACATCCCCCTTCCCCTGCCCCAATCCTACTTCCTTCTGTGTCCGTCCCTGGTAAAAAAAATTCTCTCAACTCACTTACAACTGCACTTACAAAATCCCAACTGTCTAGCCTTTGACCTTCGATTCACACAACATTTCTTCAGCTACCGATCTGCTCAACCACACCCTCACCTCCACCTTTGATGTCCTAGTCCCTATTAAAACCATTACTCTGTCTCATCCTGACCAGTCCCCCTGGTGTGGTCCTCATCTTCGTTCCCTTAAGTCCAAGGTTCATAGACTTGAATGGATTTGGCAGATTGCTGGTTTAGCCATTCATCCTCAGATCTGGCTGGACCACATGAAACACTATCGGGTCCTCCTCTCATCTGCCAAAACTGTTCACTATTCCTGAACCCTTCTGGAATGCAAAGATAACCCCCCTGCTTCTGTTCTCTACTGCTAACTGTCTTTTTAAACCCCTCTCCCCTGTCTCCTCCATTCTCACCTCCAACAAAATATGTGAGGAGCTCATGGACTTTTTTGTCCCTAAGATTGAGACCATCCAAACAGCTGCCTCTGCCACTTCTCTTCCTTTCCCTAGCCCACTGGGCCAAACTTCCTCTAAGATTTCCCCCTGCCCTAGCCCTGAACTCGCATCCTTCTGTAGTTTCTCTCCGATCTCCCCTCATGCCCTCTCTGAGCTCATCTTATCTATGAGTCCCACTTCCCGCTCCCTCGACCCTATTCCACTAAACTGCTGAGCACCCAACTTCCTTTTATGACTCTCATGTTAGCAGTCAATTGTTGACCAGTCAGCCTAGTGCACTGATAATAGCTGGAACAACACATTTGTCACTAGATTCTTCCCATTTGGCTCCAGATAACCTTGTGAGCCAATGTCCTAATGAATAACTTGCTTCTAATTGGACAAGCAGCAGGGAGTTTACTAAAAAACTGAATGGTTTCAGCTGCTTAAACTCCAGCATTACCCGTGCACACAGTTGGATGTCCTTGAGCTATCTGAGCTTAGCCAAGTCACGTGCATTCCTGCAGCAAGAGTGTGCATCAGGCAAAAAGAAACTCTACCTTTGTGGATTGCTGAGAAGCTTAAACATGCTACTGAGACTCAGTAGACATCCTGCTGACCAAAAAGAATAATGTAACAAAATGCTATCATATAACCTTTAGCTGTTACCATGCATTACTGTCATGCTCATAATAAAGGATACAACTGAGTACTGTATGCAATGAGCAAGTGTGACCTTAGCTCCTTTAATTAAACTCCAGAGTGTAGGTACAGCATGGGAGGCCTGCTTATATACAGTGCTCCCAAGGGATGCTGGGATCCCTTGGGACTCCAACAGGTAGGCCCTCTGGTGGTGGTGTGATGCAGGTTGCCAAGGGTTACATACATAACATCACTCACTCCCAAAATTAATAGTACACTTATTTACAGGGTGAGACGATCTGGGGCTTTTCGCTCCCTTGTCGATCGGCTCGGTACAAATGCGGGTGTGGGTGAGTTGGTTGGTTCTTCGCTGGGCTGCTGGGCAGCTGGCCTTGCCAGGCTGCTGGGGATGGTGAGTTCGGCTTCGTGGTCAACCGTGATGTTGGTTGCCACTTGTGTGTGTGTTGGAGGGTCAAATTTGGTGGTGTCCTCTTTGGGTTGCTCGTGGCTGTTTGTGAACCGCAATTTGGTTTGGTCCAAATCCTTTCTGCAAGTTAGTCCATTGGCCAGTTTGACCTGAAACACCCTACTCCATTCTTTGGCTATGAACGTGCCAGCAAGCCATTTGGGACTATGTCCATAGTTGAGTACAAATACAGGGTCATTGACTTCAATATCATGTGGCAAGTTTGCGCGATCACAGTACATGCTTTGTTGATGTCGCCTGCCCTCGATGTGATCATGGAGATCAGGGTGGACAAGAGAGAGCCTTGTTTTGAGTGCCTTTTTCATGAGCGGCTCGGCTGGGGGAACCCCCTGTGAGCGAGTGGGGTCTGGTGCGGTAGCTGAGCAGGACTCGGGACAGTCGGGTCTGTCGGGAGCCTTCCGACACATGTTCCAAGCTTTGATGGTTTGAACTACCCATTCTGCCTGGCCGTTGGATGCAGGCTTGAATGGGGCAGATGTGATGTGCTTGATCCCATTGCGGGTCATGAATTCTTTGAATTCAGCACTGGTGAAACACGGCCCATTGTCGCTGACAAGGACATCCGGCAGGCCGTGTGTGACAAACATAGCTCGTAGGCTTTCGATGGTGGCAGTGGACGTGCTTACAGACATTATTACACATTCAATCCATTTTGAATCAGCATCCACAACAACCAAGAACATTTTGCCTAGAAATGGGCCCGCAAAGTCAACGTGGATCCTAGACCATGGTTTGGAGGGCCACGACCACAAACATAGCGGTGCCTCTCTGGGTACATTGCTCAGTTGAGAGCAAGTGTTACATTGGTGCATGCATGACTCTAAGTCTGAGTCAATGCCGGGCCGCCACACGTGAAATCTGGCTGTTGCTTTCATCATTACAATGCCTGGGTGGGTACTGTGTAGGTCACGTATGAACGTTTCCCTGCCTTTCGAAGGCAAAACCACGCGATTACCCCACAAAAGACAGTCCGCCTGTAAGGACATTTCGTCTTTGCGCCTCTGGAATGGCTTGATCTCTTCCTGCATTTCCGCTGGGACGCTGGACCAGCTCCCATGGAGGACACAATTTTTTACCAGGGACAGTAAAGGATCCTGGCTGGCCCAGGTCCTGATCTGGCGGACCGTAACAGGTGACTTTTCATTTTTAAATGCATCCATCACCAAGAGCAAGTCTGCAGGCTATGCCATTTCCACCCTGGTGGTGGGCAATGTAGCCGACTGAGAGCATCAGCGCAGTTCTCTGTGCCTGGTCTATGGCGGATTACATAGTTGTATGCCGACAGCGTGAGCGCCCATCTTTGGATGCAGGCAGAGACATTGGTGTTAATCCCTTTGCTCTCTGAGAATAGCGATATGAGCGGCTTATGGTCAGTTTCTAGCTCAAACGTGAGACCAAACAGATACTGGTGCATTTTTTTCACCCCGTAAACACATGCCAGAGCTTCTTTGTCAATCATGCTATAAGCCCTTGGCCTTGGACAAATTCCTGGAAGCATAGGCGACCGGTTACAATGTTCCCGATTCGTTAGCCTGTTGTAACACACACCCGACCCCATATGATGATGCATCACAAGCTAGCACTAAACGTTTACATTTACAGAAATAACAGAATTTACAGTTATACAGAACAAGCAGTTTGTTGGAACAGAACAGATTTCTGGCTTTCTCAAAAGCAGCCTCTTGTGATTTCCCCCATACCCAGTCGTCTCCCTTGCACAGTATCATATGTAGGGGTTTTAGCAAGGTGCTTAACCCGGGTAGGAAATTACTGAAATAGTTGAGGAGTCCCAGGAACGACCGCAGCTCCATCACGTTCTGTGGTCTCGGCACGTTCTTGATGCCCTCTGTCTTGGCGTCGGTGGGTTTGATGCCATTTGTCGCGATTTTTCTTCCTAAAAACTCGACCTCTGGCGCCAGGAAAACATACTTTGAGCGTTTCAACCTGAGCCCCACGCGATCTAGCCGACTTAGAACCTCTTCCAGATTCTTCAAGTGTTCGATGGTGTCCTGACCTGTGAACAGTATGTCATCCTGGAAAAACACGGTGCGTGGAACTGACTTTAACAGGCTCTCCATGTTCCGTTGGAAAATTGCCGCGGCCGAACGAATCCCAAATGGGCATCTGTTATAGATGAGCAAACCTTTGTGCATGTTGAGGCAGGTAAGGCCTTTCGAAGATTCCTCCAGCTCCTGCATCATGTAGGCCGAGGTCAGGTCCAACTTGGTGAAAGTCTTTCCTCCAGCCAGGGTCGCACATAGGTCGTCTGCCTTGGGTAGCGGGTACTGGTCCTGCAGCGAAAAATGGTTAATCGTTACTTTATAGTCCCCACAAATTCTGACCGTGCCGTCGTCTTTGAGAACTGGAACAATTGGACTGGCCCACTCGTTGAACTCCACCGGTGCAATGATGCCTTCTTGCTGTAGCGTGTCTAGCTCAATTTCCACTTTCTCTCGCATCATACATGGTACCGCCCGTGCCTTGTGGTGGATGGGTCGTATACCGGGAACCAACTGGATCTGCACCTTCTCCCCCGAGAAACTTCCAATGCCTGACTCAAACAACGACGGAAACTTGCTCAGAACCTGGGCACATAAGGGGTCATTGATGGACGAGAGCGCTCAGGTGTCGTCTCAGTTCCAGCGGATTTTTCCCAGCCAGCTTCTGCCGAACAGTATGGGGCCTTCCCCTGGCACAATACATAGTGAGAGTTCGTGCACTGTTCCATCATAGGAGACTTTTACTTCTGCGCTGCCAATAAAAGGGATCAGCTCTTTGGTGTAAGTTCTTAGCTTGGTGTGAATGGGGCTAAGCTTGGGCCTGTGTGCCTTGTTGCTCCACAGCCTGTCAAAGGCCATTTTGCTCATTATAGACTGACTCGCACCTGTGTCCAGTTCCATGGACACTGGAATTCCGTTCAGTTCAACTTTTAACGTGATCGGTGGACATTTTGTGGTGAAGGTGTCTACCCCGTACACTTCTGCCTCCTCGGTTCGAATCTCTAGTTCAGCCTGATCCACCATGGATCAATCATCCTCTGCAACGTGGTGGTTTGCAGGGTTTGCAGCTCGTCGGCACATTCTCTGGAGGTGTCCCATTGTTCTACAGCCTTTGCATGCATAGTGTTTGAAGGAGCATTGATGGGCTCGATGATCATCTCCACAGCGCCAACATTAATGATTGATGGCGGACTCTGGGTCAACTGAGATCGTGCAGCAGCCGGCGTATACACTCTGCCATATGCATTCCTGCTTGAAAACGACGTTAATTTGTGTACAGTACTGGCCGAAACCTCTTTATGCTGCGAAATTTGTTTGGTGTTATCGCTGGTGGACATAAATGTCTGGGCTATCGTTATGGCTTTGCTCAGATTCGGTGTTTCAACAGTCTACAGTTTGCGAAGGATAACCTCATGGCCAATGCCAAGCACAAAAAAGTCTCTTAGCATTTGTTCAAGGAATCCATCGAATTCGCAATGTCCTGCAAGGCGCCTTAGTTCGGCGATGTAGCTCACTACTTCCTGGCCTTCTGACCATTGACATGTATAGAACGGATACCTCGCCATCAAAACACTTTCCTTTGGATTTAGGTGCTCCCGGACCAGCGTACACAATTCTTCATATGATTCGGTTGTTGGTTTCACCGGAGCTAGAAGTTTCTTCATGAGGCCATAGGTTGTTGCTCCACAGATGGTAAGGAGGATCGCCCTTCGTTTGGCAGCGTTCTCGTCCCCTTCCAGCTCGTTGACCACAAAGTATTTGTTGAGTCGCTCTACGAAAGCCTCCCAATCGTCCCCTTCTGAGAATTTCTCCAGGATACCAGCAGTTCTTTGCATTTTTGCGTGATGGTTCGTTATCTCGTCGCCAATTGTTATGCTCATAATGAAGGATACAACTGAGTACTGTATGCAATGAGTAAGTGTGACCTTAGCTCCTTTAATTAAACTCCAGGGTGTAGGTACATCATGGGAGGCCTACTTATATACAGTGCTCCTAAGGGATGCTGGGATCCCTTGGGACTCCAGCAGGTAGGCCCTCTGGTGGTAGTGTGATACAGATTGCCAGGAGTTACATACATAACAATTACAACAGTCATCAAAGAGTTAAATCCAATTTTATATTTAAAATACTAATTCTGAGTCAAGAGCTGTCGAGTCCTGTTTATTTTACAACACTAAAGTCTAGTGGATGGAGGTTGCACTCTTTTAGAAGTATTATACCTAATAGAAACCAAGTAGGGCTCTTTTACTAGGTGTCCAGAACCATTTGTAAGCTGTGCTGGAGTGTAAATAATATCACATGCTCTGCGTAGATGAGAAGAGATCCATCACATCCACATTAAAGTTACCCTTTTTTGAAATACACTATATAACAATTTTCAGCCTTTTAGTATTTTTAACATTATTAAAGTTGGGCATTCGTTGACTTTGTGCCAAGCTCTGTTTGATTCCATTCTCACGAAGTGATCTATTTTCTACCTTTCATATTCAAACCAGAGCCACAGAAAGAATGAGTTGTTTGGACTGAAAGTTTCGAATTAGTAGTTGAGTGGTTAAATTAACTTGAGTTGAACTCTTCTTTGTATGGTCTAAAATTGATTCCCAGAGAGGGGATGAAAAAGTTTCAGTGAAAATGTTGATATTGCTGTTCCAGCAGTAGTCCCAGCTTAAAGTGAACATTTTTCAGACCTAAATCTTTAAAAAAAAACTTTTGTACATATGAAGTTAAGGTACACCTAATCGGTGCTCAGGAATGGAACACTCTCACTATTTTGTGTATTGTGTCAGCACTAGCATTCCATGATCAGCTATAGCACAGACTTGCTGTAAAGAAAAACACTCACTCTGTCTGCCCCAGACATATATCTTAAACCCAGCTTCAGAAGAGTATCCCTACTACACCACTGTAGCATTTTTCCATTTTCTAAGTGAGCCACCCTTGTAGATCACTGCCAATAAGATTACCAATTTAGTGACTTAATTTCCTCTGGTAGTTGAATGCTGATAATGTTTGCATAAAGTTCCTTTGGTGCCAGTTTAACACTGCTGTTAACTTGTTTAAAATAAATAAGTGGTACAATAATACACAAAGGAGTTTTTTGCAAGTGTATTATTAGCCGGTGCGCTACCAGACAAAATTAGTGTCAGTTAATGCTGATTTATGAGTAGTTTTGTTTTGTGAACTTATACCCACTAAAAACTTACAGTTTCTTAAACGATAAGGGGATAAGGGGTTATGGGAAGCGGGCGGGGAAGTAGAGCTGAGTCGATGATCGGATCAGCCATGATCTTATTGAATGGCAGAGCAGGTTCGAGGAGCCGTATGGCCTACTCTTGCTCCTATTTCTTATGTTCTTATGTACTAAGCTGTGTTCCGACTGCACAACTTTATTTCATATATGGCCTCTACAGCTGACAAAGAGAAAGTCCCAGAGGTGAAAAGACCAGGTGCTAATGCATAATGCTACCCAATTCCTCTGACATCTGGCATGGAACGGTGCACATATAGGTCCTGTAGGCTTTAAACTGGTGAGTAGTATATCACTGTAACAACAAAGTAGGAGCATAATGAACTGTGCTGGAAATGGAGAAATGTATTGATTTGGTTAGCAGCTCATGTAGGTACAACAATCATATAAACAATGTAATCTACCGTACAGCTGTCTTACAACTCCTGTCTGATGTACAGGTGATAAGTTTTGATACATAGGCCAATTTCATTTTTATGCAGTGTGGAAATTAGTCATAGTATTTTGCCTTGTTATAGTTACATCTATTATTAAACAGCTTGACTATGGAATTTAAATTAAAAGCAGCAATATGAAATTTGTGAAAAATTCTGGAGTATAATTGATAGTGTTGGGATTAACAATAGACATGTAAGCAATACAGCCGCCATAATTTCTGCCATATCAGTCACCCCAGCATTCCAATGTAGTGACATTAAAAGCCATCACATAAAGCAGTATCCGGCAATGAACCCTGGTTTTTTTTTTGTGTGCACGGCCCCTTAAATGGGCTGCATGGCCCATTCAGTTTCGCAATGCGCAAAACCTTACATTGAAAAAATCGCTCTCGGGCAGCACAGGAGCGGCAGAGAGGTGCGGGACTGCATGGCTGCACACCTAATAGGGAACATTGGTATCGGGTCCTGCACTCCTCTGCCAAAACTGCTCACTATTCCAGAATCATCCTGGAATGCAAGGATAACCCCTGGCTTCTTTTCTCTACTGCAAACCGTATTCTTAAACCCCTCTCCCCTGTCTCCTCCACCCTCACCTCCAACAACATGTGCGAGGAGCTCATGGATTTCTTTGTCACTAAGATTGAGACCATCCAAACAGCTGCCTCAGCCACTTCCCTTCCTTCCTTTCCTTCCCCTAGCCCACCAGGCAAACTTCCTCCAAGATTCCCCCCTTGCTCCTAACCCTGAACTCACCTCTTTTTCCAGTTTCTCTCCTATCTCCCATCATGCCCCCTCCGAGCACATCTTGTCCATGAGACCCATCCCCTGCTTCCTCGACCCTATTCCCACTAAATTGCTGACCACCCAACTTCTCTTCCCATGTTAGCTGATATTGTAAACTGTTCTCTCTTCTCCGGTGTTGTTCCCCTCCCCTTCTTCATCATCATCATCATCATAGGCAGTCGCTCGGAATCTAAAAATGAGTCCTTAGGTGGCTGACCAGGCCAATATGAGAACCACAGTACCTGTCACAGGTGGGACAGACAGTCGTTGAGGGAAAGGGTGGCTGGAACTGGTTTGCCGCATGCTCTTTCCACTGCCTGCGTTTGATTTCTGCATGCTCTCGACGATGAGACTCGAGGTGCTCAGTGCCCTCTCGGATGCACTTCCTCCACTTAGGGTGGTCTTTGTCTAGGGACTCCCAGGTGTCGGTGGGGATGTTGCACTTTATCAAGGAAGCTTTGAGGGTGTCCTTGTAACGTTTCCTCTGCCCACCTTTGGCTCGTTTGCTGTGACGGAGTTCCGAGTAGAGCGCTTGCTTTGGGAGTCTCGTGTCTGGCATGTGGACAATGTGGCCTGCCCAGCGGAGCTGATCAAGTGTGGTCAGTGCTTCAATGCTGGGGCTGTTGGTCTGGTCGAGGACGCTAATGTTGGTGCGTCTGTCCTCTCAGGGGATTTGTAGGATCTTGCGGAGACATTGTTGGTGGTATTTCTCCAGCGACTTGAGGAGTCTACTGTACATGGTCCACATCTCTGAGCCATACAGGAGAGCGGGTATTACTACAGCCCTGTAGACCATGAGCTTGGTGGCAGTTTTGAGGGCCTGGTCTTCAAACACTATTTTCCTCAGGCAGCCAAAGGCTACACTGGCTCACTGGAGGCAGTGTTGAATCTCGTTGTCAATGTCTGCTCTTGTTGATAAGAGACTCCCGAGGTATGGGAATGGTCCACTATCATCATCCCTCTCAAAAAACCCCAATCCTTAGCTGCTCCATCCTTGCAAACTACCGCCCCATCTCCAACCTCCCTTTCTTCTCCAAAGTCCTTGAATGTGTTATTGCCTCCCAAATCTGTGCCCACCTTTCCCAGAACTCCATGTTTGAATCTTTCCAATCAGGTTGTCGCTCTTCTACAGTACTGAAACGGCTCTTATCAAAGTCACAAATGACATGCTTTGTGACTGTGACCATGTCCTTTCACCAGTTTATTATTTGCTACCTTGTTCTAATGCCCTGCATTACCTTAAAGAAGTGTTCCAGGTATACCTTACAATATTTTGTATATTTCTGTAAGATGCCCCTCACACCAGCACCTACTTTCAAGTTTCCAGTTGCTCCACTTTTTCCTGTCAGTTATTTATTTGATAGCAAGGATCAGCCATATGGTTCTTCTTTGCAGTGTCTCCATGATTTGAATCTTTCCCTTATGTCTTGGTGACCAAAACAGAACACAGTACTCAAGGTCCAACCAGAGGTAGGGATAGAAGAGGGTGATTTTAAGAGGTGGAAGTAAGCAATGACCATCTTCAACAAGAGATTGTCTAGCCACCTCCCCATGACATTCGATGGCATTACCATCGTCTAATCCACCAGAATTAACATTCTGGGGGTCAACATTAATCAGAAACTTAACTGGACCAGCCATACCAATACTATGGCTAGATAAGCAGGTTAGAGGCTGGGTATTCTGCCACGAGTGACTCACCTCCTGATTCACCAAAGACTCTCCATCATCTACAAGACGCAAGTCAGGAGTGTGATGGAAAACTCTCCACTTGCTTGGATGAGTGCAGCTCCAATAACACTCAAGAAGCTCGACATAATCTAGGACAAATCATCCACCACCTTAAACATTCACATCCTCCACCACCGGCGCAATGTGCACCATCTATAAGATACACTGTAGCATCTCGCCAAGACTTCTTCAACAGCACCTCCCAAATACTCGACTTCTACCACCTAGAAGGACAAAGGCAGCAGATGCATGGGAACATTCCAACCTGCAAGTTCCCCTCCATTTCACAGACCATTCTGACTTGCAAATATATCGCCGTTCCTTCATCGTCGCTGGGTCAAAATCCTGGAACTCCCTCCCCAACAGCACTGTGGGAGTACCTTCACCACAAGGACTGCAGCAGTTCAAGAAAGCAGCTCACCACCACCTTCTCAAAGGCAATTAGGGATGGGCAATAAATGCTGGCCTTGCCAGCAGCGCCCACATCCCATGAATAAATAAACAAAGGTGGTCTTTGTTATGTAGAGGATTTGGAGTTGAAAACTAAGCTTCGACTCAAACCGGATAACAAGGTTGCGAACATTCTGGTTTAGCCTCAGACAGTGGCCAGGATGTGGGTGGAGTCTATGGTGTGATTATGGAGTTTGTGCTTGGACTCAAAGTCGATGGTTCCAGTCTTCCCAAAGTTTTGCTGGAGGAAATTATGACTCATCCAAAACAGGATGTCAGACAAGCAACTTTAACAGCACAGAGGCAGTGGAGGAGTCAAGAAAGATAATGGGGAGGCAGAGCTGGCTGCCATCAGCATGCAGGTGTATGCTAAACCCTTGTCTGTGGATGACATTGCCAATATGCACCCTGTAGCTGAGGAAGAGGAAAGTGCCAAGAATAGATTCCTCGTAGACTTTCAAGGTGATTGTGTAGGGTGGGAAGAAAAGCCGTTACTAGAAACACTTTGGCTATGATCAGATAGAGAAAAGTGTAACCAAGCCAGAGCAGTCCCAGACACTTGGACAGTGAAAGAGAGGCATTGGAGGAGAATGGTGTGATTGATCGTGTTGAAGGCTGCAGCGAGGTCGAGGAGGATGAGGAAAGATAATGCACGACGGCCATTGACCTTGAGAATGTTGTTCGTGATTTTGGTTCGGGACATTTCAGTGCTGTGGGAGGAACAAGAATCTGATTGGACGGGTTAACATAAAGGGCCCGAACTTGGTCAGAGTTCCGCCCACAGTTGCCCGAAAAAAATTTTTTTCACAGATTCCTCATGTACCACCCAACTGCTGCCCAGGTCCCGCCCGGCAGGAGATTCCTCGGTAAAGTACCGCCGGCGCAACTTCCTGATGCCCACCCATGCCGGAGCTTCAAAAACAAGGATTTTCCTTGTGCAAGATCCACTACGATCATGCTCCCACCCACCAGAAGGACCGCTGGCATAAAGGTGGTCTGAGCTGGCTGTGAGTCGGGCGGCAGGGAGAATCGCTCAGAGTGCTCCAACGTTGCACATCCCGGGTATCGTCATATGCTGCACCATTATCACAGGCTCAGAATTAGTTATGTGATCGACCTGAAGCTGCACAGAATGAGTTCAGACATGTAAACGAAAAGTTCTCCGTTGAAGGGAAGGTGTGGTAGAGGAAGCGGCAATGATTTCCGCGAGATGGTAAAGGCTCAATGGAGATGCCCAACAAGAGTTTTTAGACCATTGCAGGCAGAACAGAGTTATTGACAGAATGTGAGTGCACAGATGGTATGAGCTTCTGTCAGAGTAAATAGGCGAAAATGAGAACATGTGATGCTCTGGCAGGTCGCAGCATCTGATTGTGAGAACAGCATCACCTCAAGTATAGAAAACGGAAAAAAGTATATAATGGACTGCAAGGTCACTGAGGAACATGTGATATCAGGGGTGGGACTCTGCGATAGTGGACCTAAGAAAAAGTGGACTGAAGTGCAAGCTTTCATGCATGCCCTGCAAGTAGCGCGACTGTCTCACTGAATGGCAGCCTTCCTGCATTGATGATCCTTACTTGTCGTAGCTCAATCGCCTGATGACAGGACCCATTAAAGAGTTGCATCATATGTGGAGGGCAAGAGATTCCTCATACAGCAGTATACCTGAAGGAGATTTGTCTTTTTATCAGAATGCACCCCAGATAATGTAAAAATGAGACACTGACCAAGAGTGGGTGAACAATGTAACTGTATCGAATAGTGTAGCATGCCAAAGTGACAGAACATGCAAACAATTGAATCCAACTTATGTACAATTTGTCCCGAGACCAGTCAAGTGACATTGACAACAACCCATGTGAAACAACAGCCACAACTTAATGAGGAGTGAAGAACATATCCACCACCAACACCCAACCCTCTACCCACTACCACCACCTCTCTTCACCCCCCGCCGATGTGAGGCCCATTGTCCTCTTCATGGGTCCGCCATCACCACCATGACCAGCATCCCTGCTCCTTACCGCCTCTGCTCCATCACGTTGTGCAGGAGGGCAGCCGGAACGCTGCTGACGTATTCGTCTTGGAGAGAAGGTAGGGGGCGTGATTGAAGGCGCCGGCTCCTCGGGATCTGTCGGCCTCGATGGTGTGGACTCGGGGGGTTGCATGACATGGCCAGAAGCCATCGCTTGCCTCATCGCCTCAACAGAGTCGGTGTTGTGCTCCACCGCACTAATGAGCCGCTCCAGCTGCTCAACAAAGGTGGCGATGCTGGCAGCCATCCCAGCTATGGTCTGTAGCAGATCGCGACCTCGTTCCACGCTCGTCCTCGACCATTCCCTGAATTGCTGCGAGCTGTCCGACTCGAATCCTAAGAAGTCGGACCCCGACACCGATGTTGGCTGGACAGGTGGCACACATGTCAGGAGGCTGGAGTCCTCCTCTTCCACCTCCTCGACCTCAAGTGCTTTGAAGACTAGCACTTCTCCCTCCTGGTCTTCGAGAGTCTGGGTGGAAGAGGTTGGTGTGGTGGATATGGATGATTTTGGCGGGGGAGGAGGGTGGTGGGGAGTGGAGGAAGGAGCTGGTGTGTTGGGCTGGTGACAACATCGAGGTGGGAGATGTTGCTGTCACACTTGGCCTTTCTGTGCCAGAGGTGAATGTGCATTGCTCGGTGCTGTCCGAATCAACATCTGCAATTAGAGGACAACATTTCAGTGTATAGCTGGGGGGTGGGGTTGGTCATGCTGACATGTGAGCCATAACATTCTTACTTCAAGGAGTTCCAATACTACATGGGCACACCATTAATCGCCGAAAGGTATTTGACTTAACATTGCATGACCTTTCATGACATGAGCGTGACGTAGACCTGTAGTACGGGAGTGCAGCAATACATATTTACATACTCTTGCTGACTCCACCACATCGTTCCATCGTTTGCGACACTGGTCGCCATCCCGCAAAATGTTGCCCGCTGAGGACACGGCCTCACCAATCTCCCTCCAAATGCATCTATATTGGGGTTGTCATGTATCTTACATTATTATATATAACTGTATCCTAACATGCTATATATGACTGTAATGAGATATGACCTGTAACCACCAGCATACCTTACCACCAGGGGTGCACTTGCAAGAGACAGGTATATAAGGACAGGTCTCAGGCAAATGCAGCATTCAGAGCTGTGAAATAAAGGTGCAGGTCCAGAGTGACCTTGACTTCACTACATGCCTCGTGTGAATCTGTACTGAGGGGACAGGACTTTACAGGGGTGGTGGAGGCTTGCCACGACCATCCTGGGTGGGGTCTTTATACCGGTGCTCCACCTCACATACAAGCTCCTCCAGCTCCTCCTCATTAAACCAGGGAGCTCTGGGTTTGGCTCCATCAGACTTCTTGGCAGCTTTTTTTTGCACTCATTATTACTTTCCTTGATGGATGGCTGATGATGAATTTGTATCGCTCTCTCCAAAACTGACCCATCTCCAACTGGCCGGTGCAAGTGAGTGCACAGCTTTTATGAGCATGCGCAGCTGTGCCATCAGCCCCAATCGCGGCAAAAGTGATGTCATCGCCCAGAGGAAACTACAAAAAAAAAACAAGTCTCATGCATGTGCGGTGCAGGGCCTCCGATATTTGCCAAGTCGGGAGGCCTGCAGCTAACGCCCACTGCTGCCGCCGCCCGCTCATACCCACCCGCCGACTCCCGCTGCCTACCGCTGCCGCCAACGAAACTGGCGAAAATCGCTATCGACTGGCCCCAGCGGCAGCGGGCGGCAAAAAGGTACGTTCCGTCCGCGGACTGCCGAGAAATGGGCGGGCTTTAGCGTTGACCAAGTTAAGGCCAAAGAGTTGTGGGAGAGATAAACAAGGATCTGGGAGGTGACAACACAGTCAACAACCTTGGGGAGAACAGAGAGGTTGGAGATGGGGCAGTAGTTACTGAGGACAGAGAGAACAAGGATGGAGTTCTCTTCTTGGAGGTGGCGGGCATTGCTGACAGCAGTTTTAAAAGTGAAAATGACAGCACCATAGAAGAGAGAACCATTTACAGTGTCAGCTAACATGGAGGTCAGCAAGGGAAGTTGGGTGGTCAGAGAGAGAAGTTGGAGGCTCGGCTGTGGAGGGCTGAGAGGAGGTGTGGTTTGGTGGGCAAGAGGGAAACCGCAGTGGCAGGTGAACAGATGGTCTCTCTTTTAGTGACCAAAAAATCCATGAACGCCTTGCCCTTGTTGGAGGTGAGGGTGGAGGAAGCAGCGAAGAGTGGTTTAAGGTATTAAAGAGAACCAAATAGCAGTGAGGAATTATCTTTGCTCTCCAGGATATTCATAAAGGAGTGAAGTTTTGGCAGAGGAGAGTGAGGCCAGAAGGTGCTTGATATGGTCAAGACAGATTTGGCAATTGATGGCTAAGCTAGATGTGTGCCAAGTATGCTCAAGTTTGTGTCCATTGGACTGGAAGGAGGAATGTGAAGGACATATTAGGGAGACTAACTGGGATGGGAGACAGTGTAGGCTTTTCTGGGGACATGCGTATCAAAGGTAGAAATGAAGGACTGGTCGAGTGCATCAACAGCTGCAGAGATATTGTGGCGAATGAAGGACCAAAGGCTAACTGGTTAATTCCCTCAAGATGATTGTCAGCACTTACAACTTTCATCCCTGGTCTCTTTAGATAGCTTGGGATAGATGCCATCTGTCTTAGGGTATTTTCTTGTTTTGTTGCAGCTAGACCCTCCCTCTTTTTTTTTCACAATGCTAACAGGCTCTTCCTGTTGCCAAGACTACCCTTTTCAGCTCACTCAGCAAAACCACAAGCACAAAACTCCTCTCTCATTTCTCTGCCTGAGTACATTCCTCCTGCCAAGAAACACTCCTCATGGTCTCTACTTGGTCTCTACTCTTCAGGCTGCTCCTAATCCTTTACCTGGTGACTATTCCCTTTTTTAATTTGCCATTCTTATCAACCACCTCTTCATGATCACAAAGTCTGATCTTCACTAAATATATTCAAAAAGGAGTTAGATGAAGTCCTTACTACTAGGGGGATCAAGGGGTATGGCGAGAAAGCAGGAATGGGGTACTGAAGTTGCATGTTCAGCCATGAACTCATTGAATGGCGGTGCAGGCTAGAAGGGCCGAATGGCCTACTCCTGCACCTATTTTCTATGTTTCTATGATTCTATGTTTCACGGAGACTGCCTACTTTGGGGAACAGAGATTTTACGTGAAGGTCTGAAAATATTATCTTAGCCTCCACCCACTACAGATTACAGCCAAAAGAACATTTTCAAAAATGTAATAAAATGAAACATCATATGTAATATTTTTTTAACATGCCTGATATGAATAAAATACAGAGCTGAGAGGGAGTGGGGGAGAAGTGCTAATTCCACAAGTTAGCTTAAAATGAACTGGTGGAAAACCAGCTCCACTGTTCCCTACTGAGTGTCTGTGTTATGTATGTTAACTGGTTTTACCTGCCACCGGAGGGCGTGACTGTCGGAGTCCTAATGGTCACTGGCAGATACGTGCAAGCCGTCTATATAATGTTGGTAGCCATGTTGAATCCTCACTTTGAGAATAAATAAACTGGAGTAAGATCATGCCTGAACTAGCTCACCGTACTGAGCCTCGTGGAGTTATTCGATGCTTAACAATTGGCAACGAGTTACAAATACGAACTTTCACGCAACCATGTCTGTTGGAATTTTGGAGAGATTCGTGGAAGGGGAAGACTGGGAGGATTTCACTGATCGCCTTGACCAGTACTTCGTAGCCAATGGATCGGAAGGAACCGATAATGCAATTAAGCGCAGGGCGGTTCTCCTCACCGTTTGTGGGTCAAAGATTTATGACATTGTCAAGAATCTACTCTCACCGACTTGACCAATGGATAAGACTTACGATGAATTGTGTACGCTGGTTCGGAACCACTTTAAACCGAAGGAAAGCATCATCATGGTGCGGTATCGTTTCTGTACGCACAATCGCTCCGAGGGCCAGGATGTGGCGGAATTTGTCACCAACCTAAGACGTCTCGCTGGGCCGTGCAACTTTGGAGCTGCATTGGAGGAAATAATGCGGGACATTTTCATGCTTGGCATTGGCCACGAGGTCATCCTTCAAAAGCTGCTGGCTGCTGAATCTCTAGAGCTGAGCAGGGCCATCACAATCGCCCAGGCATGCATGTCCAAGGACAAAAACTCGAAACAGATATCTTCCCCTCATCGAAACTCACCGGCAAGTACTGTGCATAAAATAATATCATCGGCAGGAGAGCTGCACATGACAGGGCCTACTCGTCCGCGTTCGTACGACCTGTTACTGCTCAAAGTCCGCCATAGGGGGTGAATCAAATCTTGCCCTGTTTGTGTTGCGGGGGCTATCATCGGGCCCATCAGTGCCGTTTCAAGCAATATGTGTGCAAAGGCTGTGCAACAATGGGGCACCTTCAACGAATGTGTCCACAACCAAGCAAGCGTGCTGTGACACACCACGTGGCTGAGGATGAGCGATCCATCGTGGATCAAGGGGCACAGGCAACTCAACCCGAGGTACAGGATGAAGAAGTGTGTGGGGTACATTCTTTTACCAAAAGTCCTCCGATAATGCTGGAAGTTAAATTAAATGAGGTTCCAGTATCCATGGAATTGGACACAGGTGCGAGTCAGTCAACAATGAACCAGGGGAATTTCGAAAAGCTGTGGGACACGAAGGCAAAAAGACCCAAACTGAGCCCAATCAATGCAAAGCAGTGTACCTATACCAAAAGAGCTCATACCAGTCACTGGCAGTGCGGCAGTAAAGGTATTGTACAATGGAGCTGTGCATGATCATTGTGGATCATTCCAGGCAATGGCCCAAAGTTGTTCGGCAGGAGTCGGCTTGAGAAAATTAAATGGAACTGGAACGATATTAAAGCCTTATCATCGTAATAAGGTGGATGAATTAACTGCACAGGCAGCAATTAATGAATATGATATAATTGGCATCACGGAGACATGGCTCCAGGGTGACCAAGGCTGGGAACTCAACATCCAGGGATATTCAACATTCAGGAAGGATAGACAGAAAGGAAAAGGAGGTGGGGTAGCATTGCTGTTTAAAGAGGAAATTAACGCAATAGTAAGGAAGGACATTAGCTTGGATGATGTGGAATCTGTATGGGTGGAACTGTGGAATACCAAAGGGCAGAAAACGCTAGTGGGAGTTGTGCACAGACCATCAAACAGCAGTAGTGAGGTTGGGGACAGCATCAAACAAGAAATTAGGGATGCGTGCAATAAAGGTACAGCAGTTATCATGGATGACTTTAATCAACATATAGATTGGGCTAACCAAACTGGTAGCAATACGGTGGAGGAGGATATCCTGGAGTATATTAGGGATGGTTTTCTAGACCAATATGTCGAGGAACCAACTAGAGGTCTGGCCATCCTAGACTGAGTGATGTATAATGCGAAAGAACTAATTAGCAATCTTGTTGTGCGAGGCCCCTTGGGTAAGAATGACCATAATATGGTAGAATTCTTTACTAAGATGGAGAGTGACACAGTTAATTCAGAGACTAGGATACTGAACTTAAGGAAAGGTAACTTCGATGGTATGAGACGTGAATTGGCTAGAATAGACTGGCGAATGATACTTAAAGGGTTGACGGCGGATAGGCAATGGCAAACATTTAAAGATCACATGGATGAACTTCAACAATTGTACATCCCTGTCTGGAGTAAAAATAAAATGGGGAAGGTAGCTCAACTATGGCTAATAAGAGAAATTAAGGATAGTGTTAAATCCAAGGAAGAGGCATATAAATTGGCCAGAAAAAGCAGCAAACCTGAGGACTGGGAGAAATTTAGAATTCAGCAGAGGAGGATAAAGCGTTTAATTAGGAGGGGGAAAATAGAGTATCAGAGGAAGCTTGCTGGGAACATAAAAACTGGCTGCAAAGGCTTCTACAGATATGTGAAGAGAAAAAGATTAGTGAAGACAACCGTAGGTCCCTTGCAGTAAGATTCAGGTGAATTTATAATGGGGAACAAAGAAATGGCAGACCAGTTGAACAAATACTTTGATTCTGTCTTCACGAAGGAGGACACAAATAACCTTCCGGAAATACTAGGGGACCGAGGGTCTAGTGAGAAGGAGGAACTGAAGGAAACCCTTATTAGGTGGGAACTTGTGTTTGGGAAATTGATGGGATTGAAGGCTGATAAATCCCCGGGGCCTGATAGTCTGCATCCCAGAGTACTTAAGGAAGTTGCCCTAGAAATAGTGGATGCATTGGTGTTCATTTTCCAACAGTCTATCGACTCTGGATCAGTTCCTATGGACTGGAGGGTAGCTAATGTAACTCCACTTTTTAAAAAAGGAGGGAGAGAGAAAACGGGTAATTATAGACCGGTTACCCTGACATCAATAGTGAGGAAAATGTTGGAATCAGTTATTAAAGATGAAATAGCAGCGCATTTAGAAAGCAGTGACAGGATCGGTCCAAGTCAGCATGGATTTATGAAAGGGAAATCATGCTTGACAAATCTTCTAGAATTTTTTGAGGATGTAACTAGTAGAGTGGATAAGGAGAACCAGTGGATGTGGTATATTTGGACTTTCAAAAGGCTTTTGACAAGGTCCCACACAAAAGATTGGTATGCAAAATTAAAGCACATGGTATTGGGGGTAATGTACTGTCGTGGATAGAGAACTGGTTGGCAGACAGGAAGCAGAGGGTCGGGATAAATGGGTCCTTTTCAGAATGGCAGGCAGTGACTAGTAGGGTGCCGTGGGGCTCAGTGCAGGGACCCCAGCTATTTACAATAAACATTAATGATTTAGATGAAGGAATTGAGTGTAATATCTCCAAGTTTGCAGATGACACTAAGCTGGGTGTCAATGTGAGCTGTGAGGAGGATGCTAAGAGGCTGCTGGGTGACTTGGACAGGTTAGGTGAGTAGGCAAATGCATGGCAGATGCATTATAATGTGGATAAATGTGAGGTTATCCACTGTGGTGGCAAAAACACGAAGGCAGAATAGTATCTGAATGTCGGCAGATTAGAAAAAGGGGAGGTACAACTGGATGTCATGGTTCATCAGTCATTGAAAGTTGACACGCAGTTGACATGTTCAGCCATGAACTCATTGAATGGCGGTGTAGGCTAGAAGGGCCGAATGGCCTACTCCTGCACCTATTTTCTATGTTTCTATGTTTCTATGTTTACAGCAGGCGGTGAAGAAGGCAAATGGTATGTTGGCCTTCATAGCTAGGGGATTTGAGTATAGGAGCAGGGAGGTCTTACTGCAGTTGTACAGGGCCTTGGTGAGGCCTCACCTGGAATATTTTGTTCAGTTTTGGTCTCCTAATCTGAGGAAGGACGTTCTTGTGATTGAGGGAGTGCAGCGAACGTTCACCAAACTGATTCCCGGGATGGCAGGACTGACATATGAGGAGAGACTGGATCGACTGGGCCTGTATTCACTGTAATATAGAAGGATGAGAGGGGATCTCATAGAAACTTACACAATTCTGACGGGACTGGACATTTAGATGCAGAAAGAATGTTCCCGATGTTGGGGAAGTCCAGAACCAGAGGACACAGTCTAGGATAAGGGGTAAGCCATTTAGGAATGAGATGAGAAGAAACTTCTTCACTCAGAAAGTTGTTAACCTGTGGAATTCCCTAGCGCAGAGAGTTCTTGATGCTCGTTCATTGGATATATTCAAGAGGGAGTTAGATATGGCCCTTATAGCTAAAGGACTCAAGGGGTATGGAGAGAAAGCAGGAAAGGATTACTGAGCTGAAAGATCAGCCATGATCTTATTGAATGGTGGTGCAGGCTCGAAGGGCTGAACGGCCTACTCCTGCACCTATTTGCTATGTTTCTATCTATGTTTCAGTGGATGACACTTCGTATGCTCAAGTGCTGAACAAGTTTCCCTCGTTGTTTGAACCAGGCATCGGCAACTTCACGGGAGCCAAGGTGCAGATCCAGCTAGGCCCCGATGCAAGACCCATCCATCACAAGGCTCGGGCGGTTCCGTACATGATGAGGGAGAAGGTCGCGATCGAACTGGACAGACTTCAATGGGAAGGAATCATATCACCAGTCGAGTTCAGCGAATGGGCCAGTCCAATTGTCATGGTGTTGAAAAGTGATGGCACGGTCAGGATCTGCATCGACTACAAGGAAACGATCAACCGAGTCTCGATACAGGATCAGTACCCTTTATCCAAGGCTGACGACCTGTTTGCAACACTAGTGGGGGAAAGTCTTTCACCAAATTGGACCTGACCTCTGCTTACATGACACAGGAGTTGGTCGCATCTTCGAAAAAGCGTGCATAAAGGACTGTTTGTATACCACAGATGCCCTTTTGGAATTCGCTCGGTGGCAGCCATATTTCAAAGAAACATGGAGAGTTTGCTGAAGTCTGTCGTGTTCCAAGATGACATCCTGATCACCGGTCGCGACGCCACCGAACACCTCCACAACCTGGAAGAGGTTCTACTTTGTCTGGACAGAGTGGGATTCAGGCTAAAACGTTCCAAGTGTGTTTTCATGGCACCAGACGTCGAATTTCTAGGGAGAAAGATTGCCTCAGACGTCATCAGGCCTACGGACTCAAAGACAGAGGCCATCAAGAATGCACTCAGACCCCAGAGTGTGACGGAGCAGCGTTCGTTCCTGGGTCTTCTCAACTATTTCGGTAACTTTCTACCTAGTTTGAGCACATTGCTAGAGCCCTTGCACATGTTGCTCAGAAAGGGTAACGACTGGGTTTGGGGAAAATCTCAAGATAGAGCCTTTGAGAAGGCCAAGAACCTGCTATGTTCCAATAACTTACTGGTACACTATGACCCATGTAAGCCGTTAGTGCCGGCCTGCGACACCTCATCATATGGGGTCGGTTGTGTGCTCCAGCAAGCCAATGTTTCAGGCAAACATCAACCAGCTGCATATGCATCCAGAAGTCTGTCTAAGGCTGAAAGAGCCTATAGTATAGTAGAGAAAGAGGCTTTAGCATGCATATATGGAGTTAGGAAAATGCACCAATACCTGTTTGGGCTTCGGTTTGAACTTGAAATAGACCACAAGCCGCTCATTTTATTGTTTTCTAAACACCAATGCCTCGTCCCACATCCAAAGATGGACTCTCACATTATCCACTTGTGATTATGTCATCAACCACAGACCAGGCACTGAAAACTGTGCCGATGCACTTAGCCGGCTACCATTGCCCACAACCGGGATGGAAATGCCGCAGCTCGCAGACTTGCTGCTGGTCATGGATGCCTTCGAGAGCGAGGGGTCACCCGTCATTTCTCGCCAAATTAGGACCTGGACAAGCCAGGATCCTGTACTGTCAAGCATAAAAAGGTGTGTCCCAAATGGAAATTGGTTTACCATTCGCAGGGAAATACAGGATGAAATCAGGTCTTATAGCCGCCACAAAGATGAATTGTCTATTCAGTCTGATTGTCTGTTATGGGGTAATCGAGTTGTTATGCCAAAAAAAGGCAGGGAAACTTTTGTGCAAGATTTACACAGTACCCACCCAGGCATTGTCATGATGAAGGCCATTGCCAGGTCTCACATTTGGTGGCCCGGCATTGACTCGGACTTGGAGTCATGCATGCATCAGTGCAACACTTGTATGCAACTGAGTATCGCATCTGTGGAGGCTCCGCTGAGTCTGTGGTCATGGCCATCCAAACCATGGTCAAGGATCCACATAGATTTGCCGGCCCCTTTCTCAACAATATGTTTTTAGTGGTAGTGGACGCTTACTCCAAATGGATTGAATGCGTAATCATGTCATCCAACACGTCCACAGCCACTATTGAAAGCCTCCGGGCCATGTTCGCCACTAATGGCCTGCCCGACATCCTTGTCAGCGACAACGGACCGTGTTACACCAGTTCGGAGTTCCATGAGTTTATGACCCGTAATGGCATCAAACATGTCAGGTCTACCCCTTTCAAACCCACGTCTAACGGTCAAGCGGAGTGGGCTGTCCAAACCATTAAGCAGAGCGTAAAACACGTGACTCACGGTCCCCTACAGACCTAATTGTCCCGCATTCTGCTCAGTTACCAGACGAGACCCCACTCGCTCATCGGGGTCCCTCCTGCTGAGCTGTTAATGAAGAGAAGCCTCAAAACCAGGCTCTCCCTTGTATACCCAGATCTCGTCGAAACCAGAAGCCAATGGCAGCAATGGTACCACGATCGCGCGGCCTTATCATGTGACATTGTTGTTCATGACCCTGTGTTTGTCCTGAATTATGGTCAGGGTCCAAAGTGGGTTGCTGGCACGGTTTTGGCCAAGGAGGGAACAGGGTGTTTGTAGTCAAACTGTTAAATGGCCAAACGTGCAAGAGGCACATCGACCAAACCAAACTGCAATTCACAGACAACCCAGAACAAATTGAAGATGACATCATCATTGACCAACCAACACACATCCAACCATCAGTTGACCCTTGTGTCATTCACGAAGATGAACCTACCATCCCTGACAGTCCTGTCAGACCGACTGTTCCGCAATGCAGCAATGGTCCTACTAACTCACCCAAGCTTGGGTTCGAACTGAGAAGATCAACCAGGGAGCGGAAGGCCCCGGACCGTCTCAACTTGTAAATACAACCTGTACCAAGGACTTTGGGGGGAATTATGTTATATATGTTAACTGGGTTTTACCTGCCACCAGAGGGCATGACTGTCAGAGTCCTAATGGCCACTGGCAGACATGTGCAAGCCATGTATATAATGTTGGCAGCCATGTTGAATCCTCACTTTGAGAATAAATAAACTGGAGTAGGATCATGCCTGAACTAACTCACTGTACTTAGCCTCGTGGAGTTACTCGATACTTAACAGTCTGCTTTCTCTGGTTTTCATTTGAACATGTAACCAACAGCAATCAGCATTCTTCTCTTTGCCAATGTGTTAATTTATATTGTTGTCGCTCCATATTTAATTTGAAATGGAATTGTTGTTTTGTTTAAATTTTTGTTGATGCTGAATCTATATTTCAGCCTCAAAAAACAAACTGGAGTATTTTTGGACCTACTGAACAGCCATATCAAGCATTAGACTGCTGAGTGGTCCAGGCAAATGATTACCATCCTGGAACAGGTTTTGCAAGTTTTCAGCTCACACATTGAGCACACTGCTGGATTGTCCAAACTATGGCCTGTTGGCCACAACTCCCCACCCCAAGTGCTGCAATCGGTTCTTAAAGTTCAGGAGCTATCTACATTTACATTCTTAATTGTTGGTCTGTCCTATTTGAATTTGGTGTATCTGTCAATTTGGAAAGGGCTATTTTTGGTGCTTTTACTTCATTTGATATGGGTACATCCTAACTCAGAACATCTGTTAATATCAGCAACTCGAAATAAATGCAAATTATGGTCATATTGATTTCAGCATTATGTGTGGCCCTGAGTTCTCTGTGAAGACAGAAAGTTTGGACACTTCTGCAACACTGTAGGCTCAATTTTCCCCAATGCCGTTTTTTGTCAAGAGTTATGCCGTTTTCTTTGGCCCCAACTACTCCAAAAAAAACCTTGCAAGTTTTCCCGTTCTAATTTTTGAATTTGGCTCCGCGCAGCTTGTCCTTTAGCTTCGGAGGGTGGACCCTAACGTCAGCGCCGAAAAAAGGATGCCCCCCTTCTGCGCATGCGTGAGAAAAAAATGATGTTTTTTACATGACTGGTATGGGCACGCATGCCCAGTATATCTCCCGGTCTACATTCGGCCATTTTTAAAGAGCCAGTTGTGTGTGAGAACTTTAATTCTCAGTGGAAGAATCGGAGCTGCAACATGCAATGTGGCTCAAGGGCCAAGAATTTCTCACAGGATGAAGTGGAGGCACTAGTTACTGTAATTGAGGCCAGATGGCAGGAGCTAGACACCAGCAGAGGTCACATAAAGGTTTCACCAAAAGAAATGAAGAAACGCTGGAAGCAACTTGCAGAAGATTACTGTGCAATGGTGACCACTCTGAGGTCTGGAGGCCAGTGCAAAAAGAAGTGGTAGGACCTTGGTCAAGTAGTTAATGTAAGTAATATTTTCATTTATTCACTGAAATTGCAATTGTAAATGTGACCATCTGTATGTCCCACCCAGCAGAAAGACATCCTCTCTAAAAAGTTATATTTTCATCTTTGCAAAGGAAGGTGCACACAACAAAAGGGAAAGAACTCGAACAGGAGGAGGTCCAGCAAATCTGCACCCACTGGCACATTTGGAAGACAAGGTTGCTGCTTTGATGGGTCCTGCCGAGAGAAAAGCAACCACCACTGCACAAGCTGGGCCCCACTCAAGGGAGAGGGTAAGTCCTGAAAATTCCACAATCTAGCTTTGCTAAAATTCAAGTACTGCGCGGGCTAGACATGCTTCTGTTCATGGGGATGTCTCCACCAGCTATGCTTCGGTTGATGCAATGTACTATCATTCATCGTGGTCCTTCAAATGAGCCTGTTGCCTGTGCTGTGTGAGCCTACTCATGTCACCTGACCTCTCCTCTGGCCCTGGACAACGTGAACCACTTTCCATATCTCGGGAGCCTACTATCAGAGTCTGTAATTCCCATATTGGACTGTACAGTCACCTGAGAACTCACTTTTAGAGTGGAAGCAAGTCTTCCTCGATTCCGAGGGATTGCCTATGATGATCATGTTCTGTTATATTTTGCAGAACTTGAGGCTAGCCCTGACAAGGCTGAAGCCGATGCAGAATAACATTCAGATATGGATGAGCCTGAAGAGGAAAACATCTTCCAATCCCACCTTCCAGACCAAGAGCATGGGGGCGAGGGGGAGAGGGAGGATGAAGACCCCACTATTGTACTCACTCTGGAGGAGGTGCAGGTGCCGCCCATTGAGATACCAGCCCCGTTCCTGAATGGTATGAGTGTTGGGACATTCCATGGTTTCGCAGAGTCCGAGGATGCGGGTCCCAGTGGGGTGCAGCGAGCCACACCCAGGGTGAAGAGGGGTAGGGGAGCTTGACAGCGGTCTCCTGAGATGCCGGATCTAATAGATGTGGTTCACATGATGGCAATGGGTGCGGAGAGCATTGACCTCACACAATCACTCCTGGACACCATCAGTGGGGTGGGTGATGAGGTATCAGGACTGTCGGGAGAAGTAACAACACTCTCGCGAGAAATTGGAACATTGTCCGGGCACATGAGGGAGGGAATGTCGCAGGTAGCTGATACACTGTCAGTGAACATGAAAGAGGGAATGTCGTAGGTAGCTGATACACTGCCGGGGCACAGGAGAGAGAGAATGTCACAGGTAGCTGATACGCTGTCGGTGCACATGAGGGAGGGAATGTCGCAGGTAGTTGATACGCTGTCGGTGAACATGAGGGAGGGAATGTTGCAGGTAGTTGAGACACTGTCGGGGCACATGAGGGAAGGAATGTCGGAGTTAGCTACTGCAATAAGGGAACACGGCTATTGACGGAATCAACTGCCACTGAAGAGGCCCAAGCCGGGCCTTCCACATTACCGCCTTCTCATGCCTCCCCATCAAGAAGTGTGCATTACCCATAATGCTGGAAAGAATAAGCTTGGTACCAATCTGAGAAATGCTGTGCCACCACCTGCGGGCAACGGTGAAGTCACCAAGAGCAAGCGCTGCGGGCGGTCTTAGAATAAGGTGGAGGAGAGATGGGTGCAGCCTTTCTTTGCTGCTGTTGTTGTTGTTATTGTTGTTACTGTTGTAACTGTTCTTAAATTAAAAGTTTTTTGTAAGTGATGTAAATTTACAAGTTTAAAGTTTGTAAGTGATCTAAAGTTTTTAAGTGCTCGGAAAGTTTGTAAGTGATCTCAAAATTTGTAAGTGATCTTAACTGAAAACTTTAAAGTTTGATACAAGAATGTTTTTCTTAAAGTTTAGTTAAGTATAAACAAGTGTTAAATTTCTGAATAAAATATATTTTAAATTATAACTGGATCATTTCCATTATTTGTCCCATTATTAACACAACTTTTTGAATTTTTTCCATTGTTTGTTCCATTAACACAACACAACATTACGGAACAGGTCCAAACAGTAAATATGGTCCATGTGGAATAGTTGCCGCTGAGCTTTCAGGCAGAAAAGTGTTAATGGATGAGCTGCTGGCGCAAGGCTCGAGCAATCGTTAGGGGCATAACAGCCCGCCCTCCTCCGCCGTCATGCTCCGGGTTCAGGTAGTTGCATGGCTTCCTCCTCCTCCTCCTCCTCATCATTATCTTCTGCATGTTCCTCCTCATCATCAGCCACTCTCACCTCAGGTGGGTCTTCTACTACCAGCTGCTGCTGCCTCATGATGGCTAAGTTATGCAGCATCATCATCATTATAGACAGTCCCTCGAATCGAGGATGACTTGCTTCCACATCAAAAAGTTCACAGGTGTTTCAATGAAGGACCTAAAATTCCAGGTCCTGAACTAAATCTTGAAGGGTGGAAGATGCCTGTGCGTGGATTTTTTTAACGTGTGGTGGCCGTTGCACACCAGCCACCACACGGGCTTGACAGAGCTAGGTCTTGGTCCAGTAGCAAGGATTAACCAAGACAACTGGCGACAAGCTCTGCTTCACGGACCTAGTGCGCACACACCACCATGTGGGCTGGCTGTGCTACCCCTGGGCCCCCGTCTCTTCTGTGCCCCGAACTCACGCCTCTCCTGGGTCCCGATCACGTCCCTCTACAATCTCGCGCAGCTCATTAGCCCCGACCTCGCCGCTCTTGCTGTATCTGCCCACGCTCCAATCACCGACCTGGACCTTGGTGACGTCCCTTTTCATTGCCGTTGCTCTCCTGCTCCAGCACATGCTGCTCCCTGGAGTGGTATGCCGCCACGCTGTTCCTTCCGCTCCCAGGCATGCTCCGATGGTGCTCGCAGGCCATGGGCCATGCAGACTGCTGGGCCAGTCCTCCACGCTGCTCCTTCTGCTCCCCGGCCTGCTCCGATGGTTATGCAGCATGCAGCACACAACAGTGAACTGACCGACAATCTCAGGGGAGTATTGCAATGGTCCAGGCATCGGAAACGTTACTTCAGCATGTCAATGGTCCCCTCTATTATGCTGCGCATTGCAGTGTGCGGCATGTTGTCTTCTCGGTCAACTTCCGTCCTGGTTACGCATAGGGGTGTCATGAGCCAGGTGACAAGGCCGTACCCTTTGTCTCCCAGCAGCCAGCTCTGCACTTCTGGCTGCTGCCGAAACATGACAGATATAGCGTTCTCACGTAGGATGAACGCATCATGGGTGTTCCCAGGGTTTTTTTCATCAACTGCCATGATGCGATGCATGTCGTCACAGATGAGCTACACTTTCACGGAGTGGAAGCCTTTTCTGTTCCTGTACAACTCGGAATCCTCCAAAGATACTCGCAAGGTGATGTGGGTACAATCAATGCAGCCCTGTACCTTTGGGAAGCCAGCAATCCTGGAGAAGCCCACAGCCCTGTCATGCATTGCCTGGGCAGTCATGGGGATTTTTATGTAGTCATTCCTCCGGGCATATGGTGCAGCAATCACCTGCCGAATGCAGATATGTGTTGCATGTTGAGAAATGGTGCACACATCCCCAGTTGTGGCCTGGAATATCCAGATGCATAAAATGAAAGTGCAGCTGTAATCTTTACTTCAGCTGACAAAGCAGTCCTCCTGACGCTTCTAGGATGCAGGTCTGTTTTTATTAACTCACAGATCTCGATTACAACTTTTTTGCAGAAACACAGACTTCTCACACAGTCTGCATCACTCAGGTGCAGGTATGAACACCTGTCTTGATATACCTGATGTGGGTAAGGTCTCCTACCCATCATCCTACATGCACCATCATGCAGAAGGCTTTCTCGTGGTATGGTAATGTCAATATTGCCCCCATTATTAAATTGTAGCTTTGCAAGAAGCTCAAAACAGCAGGACAAAGCACTCAAACTTTCTTTCCTCTCTCTCCCCAAGGTCAACACTCTAGTATGGACCACACCCTTGATTCTTAACCAATAAGGGAATAAGGGGTTATGAGGAGCGGGTAGGGAAGTGGACCTGAGTCCATGATTGGATCAGCCATGATCGTATTAAATGACGGAGCAGGCTTGAGGGGCCGTATGGCCTACTCCTGCTCCTATTTCTTATGTTGTTATGTTGTTTGGTCTGAGCATGCGCAATAGGCTTGCTTAGAACAGGAAGCTAGGCATTAAATTAGGACATTTGGGGCAACCAAGTCTAATGCAATTCTTTAATTTTTGCTTTTTTTCAAATTACCACCCCACCACTGACCGAGTGTCTCCTCACTGGGCTCGAGGGTCGTCCGGCAGTATCGCTCCCTCGCCCGGACATAGAGGCTCGGCATCCACAAACCCCCACCCTTCCGCCCCCCCCCCCCTCCCCACCGGGCTTCTTTTGAAGCTGCTGTATGTCTAAGGGTTCTCATCCCTTCAGTTTGGTTTCCACCCCCCCCGGGTCTTCTTTTGAAGCCGAGCTCCGAGCCCCTGTGTCCGAGCGAGGGAGTGATTCTGCCGGCAGACACTCCGACCCTCGAGCCCGGTGAGGAGACTTTTGGTGATGACGTGGTACTTAGAAAAAAATCTAAAATTAAAGAATTGCATTAGACTTCCATTTTCTCCCTTTCGACTTTAAAAGAAATTAAGCTTTGTGATGCATATTCTTTGTCTTCTTGACTCCTTCCAAAGCTTCGCCTAAAAACAATGGCGTCTTTCTGCGCCAATTTTTTAATGTGTTTTTTTTAAGTACACAGAAGATTTTTTGGGAGTGGTCACTTACACCATCCTAGGAAAAATGTAAGTTGGCCAGACTTGCTTAAATGTGAAAAACTGGCGCAGACATCAGCTTACGCCCCCATGATGCAAAAAAAACTATTCTAAAAATTCGTACTTAACTGAGTTATGCTGGCGCAGAAACTTTGGGAAAACTTGGATATTTTAATTTACCCCCAAAAAAGTGCCGCACACCAAAAAAACGGCGCAGATAACTGGAGAAAATCGAGCCCTATAATGTCAGGAGTAGCTATAATACTAATTAATATTAACCCAGTGGGACTAAAATTAAATTTAAAACAAAGTATTAATTTCAAATAAAAAATTTTGAAAACTTTAAAACTGTGTGCACCGTTTCAGGTCTACTCTCCCCACCCATTTTGTTTTTCATAGAATTATAGAAACTACAACACAGCAGGAGGCCATTTGGCCCATCATGTCTGCACCTGTATCAATATTAGTGTACCTTTTGTATCCATACAGGAAATTCCCCAACTGGTCTATCTGACTGGGATGTGCATGATTGACAGCAGTATTTAGTTAGTTAAAGTGGCTGTACAATAAAGAGCATATTTGTAAGCTCTGAAGTCTTTGTAGTTTATTTCTAGCTGAAATTAATAACAAATGCTACAGTGCCAATCCTAGCTTTTTAACTGGAGCTATCTACTTTATTCTCATTTCCTTACCCTCGCCCTGTGTCCTATTTTGATTGCTTTAACTTCAATTTTGCTTACTTTTTAATAAGCTTTAAAGTAAGTTTTTAAAAACTGCAGGGGAAGTTTAAACCACCAAGCCAGTAAAGGGGAACGGGGCAAGCACACAGTTAAAATGGCGCTGCAAGGACTTACACCCATTCCCGCTTGATTCCTACCTGCCGCCACCTTAACTCAACCCTTTTTTTAGGCAGCTGAACCATCTGCTTAACCCATCACGAGCACCCTGCTCATCAAAACCTGGTGGGGAAGAAGAGGAGGCCCTTTCAGTTAAGTCAAATACGTTCCTTAGTAGGGTCAAGAGAAACAATTGCAGCCGATCCCACGCACTTGCCTGCTGAGCGGGTGGCCTCTGGGCCACGCAAAATTGCACCGTTTCCCACCCAGAACGGATGGAAACTCGACATTTAAATGAGGCCCAGGAGTTATAATACCTTGGGCCTCTTTTAGGCTGCAGCGGGTCATTTTTGAACTGACACCAAAACTTCACCCACCGAAAATTGGACACCAGTTAAAATCAGGGCCTTTGTGCATGAAACACTCCCACATCTTCACTTTATCAGGAAAATCCTACATTCACAGTAATGTCCTTTTGAGAAATAACCAAACAAATTCATAACACAATAGCATATTCCTAATTATTTCAATAACCACTTGATTGTGTGCTTGATTTTATTGTGACAAACATATAATCTGCTTATATTCATTTGAACTTTGTCTACATAAGATTGTAAGCTGTCAGTTGTGATTTTTATTCCCATTCACATCGTTGATTCGCGACATGTTATTCAGCTTCCAAAGAGCTTTATTAGCTGTTACTTGACACATTCCCTATAACTTTTGATCTCCTGATACAAAATGAAGCACACATGCTATGACTGACGATCTCTCGGCTGTCGTAGTGTAATGTGCTTTCTTTCAATGTGTTTACTTAAACACTCATATTACCTGCTTGACACTGTAGCACAAACCGCTCGAATGTTGGTAGTGTATGGAACTAATCAGGCTTTGGGTAATGTGCAGCATTTAGACTGATTAGGGAATCCTAGACTTCATTGTAACCTTAAAGGAAGCATGTCTGAAACAGACATTTCCTTAAAAAACTTCCAGGCCAGGAGATTTATTTTATTTTCCACTCTATCTGTATTCATTTAAAAGATTCCTAACTTACCATAATGAATTTCCAGGCCAGTTACTGTTATACACTAGGGAGTCAATTCCAATTGCTACAATGCTCCAGCTCAAACTCGAAGGGCCGAATGGCCTCCTATTGTGGTGTACTATTCTATGATTCTATGATAGAAATATCCCTATTTATAATTAACTGAAACCCTTCCTTTATAATGGACTGATTCCTTGGCGATAATTATCAAAGCTGGAATAGATATTTGGTGTTTGTAACAGTGTATTTTCTTGTAATAGTCAAGATATTATACTTGTGTTTATAGTAATTAAGAAGACATTGGGACCGAAATTCAGGTACGCTAGGAAGCTGGCGCACCTATGACTTTTTACCTGGCTTTACCGCTGGGATCCATGAGGCAGCCTTCTGGTCAATTTTCAGGACTTCGGTCATAGAGGGGGCGGGAGAGCGACAGAAAGGCAGGCTGAGGGGCTGAATTTGGGTCAGGACCGGGACTCCGCCACTGTCACTCAAATGGGTGTGAAATTTAAAAAAAACACTGGATTGCCTTCAAGGGACCCCATCCACCTGAATCCCTGGAAAGAAAATAAAGAGAAGTTTACTCAGCTTTTTTTGCAGGTCTTCATACTTACCATTGAGGTTAGACCTGCCTCCACGTGGCGGTCCTTCCCCCTGCTGCAACGGACACCCGCCCGGACCAAACTGGCAGCTCAGCGGGCTGGAGGACTCTTATGCGAGTTGTGCACCAGCGGACCTCAGCGGGCGGTCCCCAGCGGTCTTCCTGCCCCGCCAGTGGGAGGCCTCCACCAAACTCGCCGGCAGCGGGCAGCAGTGGGCACTGAGTGCACCAAGTTCGGCCCCTATGTGTGATGGCGATGGTACCAGAACAGGGAGGAGCGCTGCTTCCAGCCAATGGCACTCATTTGGGTCATCAGAATGCACCCAATGACTGGGTCTGGATCATCCCCTGTCCCCTGACCTTGACAGAAGATTGCCTAATTCTAGGCTTTGGGAATTTAACAGAGATATTTAACCAGTGCTCAAAGAATAGATTATGGGCAGACCTATGAATGTGCTCCATCAAGTTAGGATTGTGATCCTCAACAAAAAATTGTTCAGCACCCCGGTTTAAGAACTTTTGACGAAAGAAGCTATCCCTAATTTCGACAAGCACTGTGAGTTAGGGGGAGAAATTTGGCCATTTGTGCCTCCCGTTAGCGCCATTGGGGGGTGCTAACGTGGCGCAAACAACTTTTCGCCAAGACGCAGCACTGCGACCGACTCCTGCGAAATCCTACCAGTAGCGCTCTGCTCTGCTGCACCTGCGATGACCTGTATTCGCCCCGGAGCGAAAATTCAGTAGTGCCCCCGAAGCTGCCGTTGGCGATAATTAAAGGGGAGGTGGGGAATGTAAAAAAATTGGCCGACTTACAGAAGGCCTTCTTCATCATCCATCGCGGGGTCCGTGCCGCGATCTTGCAGCCCGGCACTCCGCTTGCATGCCGGGCTGCTGCCATTTCACCCCGCTCCCTAGTGGTCCAGGGATGGCCCTGTTTCCCGCCCACAGAGTTGGCAGCCTGGCCCTCCCCTTTAATGAAGGGGTGGGCCCTGTTTACGTGGCAACACTATGCGTCCCACCGCGTAGTGCTGCACCCTCCGTGGAGATTTTCCACCTCGCTCGAGTCCCGCTCCCGCCCCACTGAGCAAATGGAGTTCGATATTTTGCGCTCCATTTGCTCTCGGGGGCGGTAACCCAAATATAGGTCACGGGGATCATATGCAATTTCGGGGCCTAATGTTACCTCCTTGGAAAAAATAAATGATCATCACACCATAAACTGGCAAACTGAGATTAGTCCTAATTCAGAAAATTGGCCATTTTTCACTGTCCATTTCATTTTATCATTCATTCCAATGGCATGAACTAAACTGATTTGATAACCTGCCAATGGGGATGCCACAATACAATAAGCCAGCTCATGCAACAATGAAGATTTAAAAAGTGAATTTTTAGAGTTGACTCTTTCCTGTTCACTGCCTTTAAACTATCAGAATGTCCATTGAGATACTGTCCTCATTTTCTCCTCTTAAATTTATTTTTGAGGGTTGTTCATCCCTTATTGTGCAAAGAAAGCTGGTTGCCACTGGGGGAAATGTATGGGTGATCAGATTTAAGGATGCTGTCAGTCACTATCACTATCATAATTTGAAAATGTTTTTATTCCATTTTGTCTGTGTTTGCTGGCGTATCATCCCTTAAATGAATGCAACATGTTGTGTACTCTGAGAATTATCCATTATTTCATGATAGTTGTGTACAGCTAATGAAAAAGGAAAGTTCAAACTGTCACAGCAACGAGGAACAAATTCATCAGAAACACACTTGCAATTTCACTAAAAATACCTTGCCTGATGAAATCTTGCCTCCCTGTGCACACAGTTTAACTGCAGCAAGCTGATGTGAGAATAACGGTGGATATCGGAGTTTGGAATTGAATTTAAACCATTAATGACCACATCAAAACTGATTCACACAGAAAAATAATTGCACCATAGATTCATTTGCCATGTGTTTCTACTTTATATTTAAAAAAATGAAGTATTTCTTTTTAATCAGGTATGCTCTGAATTATTATTTCAAAGCAGAAAACCGCCTACGGACAGAGTGAATTCACTTTGACAGAGTTAAGCCCGCTACATTTTGAAGATGTTATTTGAGATCAGTTGTAATTGATATTTTTCTCCTCCCTGCTTTTATTTTTCTTTGCCTCTACGGAATGTTATACATCTTCTAAAGGAAATTTGCACAGGACAAGAATATAATGTGACTAGGCTTTTCCAATGCTTCATGATAAATAGCTTGAATTTAAGTGAGTCTCTACAGATGGCTGAACGCAGCAAGGAGAGGTTAGTGTTAATGTGTAGTGTGAGGAAATCTACAGTCAGATCTATGAGGACAAATGATGTCACAGAGAGTAAAAATGGCTAATAGACGGCCAATTAACCTTTTGCTGATAGTCTTGAACAAGTGCCTAAATCATTGCCAAAGATACAACCTCCATACACCCTCCATAAGGTCACTTGCATCAGAGGGAACGTGGTCAGGGGAGGTGACTCAGCCTGTTAGTTTCTTCACCCCCAGCCTGGCAGGTGAGTAGTGGCCAATACACTGGGTGAAAGCAGGCGTACTGTGCACCAAACAGCACAAGTGGAGGCTCAGCCCACTTGGAGGCTCAGTCTGTGTTGTGGGCTGGATCCCTCCTTAATTGCCCTTGAGAAGGTGGTGGTGAGCCGCCTTCTTGAACTGCTGCATTCCGTGTGAAGGTACTCCCATAGTACAGTTAGGGAGGGAGTTCCAGGATTTTGATCCAGCAACAATTAAGGAACAATGATATATTTCCAAGTCAGGATGTAAGGTTTTTGCTTTCCTTGTCCTTGCTACAGTTCTTTGACTCTGGGATTTACAGGAACAAAATATACATGACACAAAGGTTTAGTCTCAACCCAAAACTATTAGTTTATTAAAACCAACAACACATGGACAAAACCCCTGAGCGATTTGGTTGAAACATACAACCACCCAATCGGGCTGGTCGTCACCGATGTTGATTGTCAGCCCTGGAGCTGGGAATGACCGGTCCCCGTCTGTCTTCACCTGACTGCCGCAGTCCTCGAGAGCGAGAGAGTGTCTTCCTGTGTATTTTCCTGTCGATGTCCTTCCATCTTAAAGTCTTTTTACTTTACTCCCCCAACTGTAGTTTCAGTTGCTGTGCATCTAAATGGCCTTTTTCCTGCAGCTGTCGCGCTGCAAAAATCATGTCCGTTGTTCCCCGTAGTGGACGAAATCCGCACTGACTCCAGGAGGTGCTCCTCGGCCACGGGGAGAAGACGGTTGAGAAAGACTCTAGCGACAACTTTCCCAGTGGCTGATAGCAGGGAGATTCCTCTGTAGTTGCTGCAGTCGGGCTTGTCCCCTTTTTTAAAGATGGTCACAATCACTGCATCTCTCAGATCTCCCGGCATGCTCTCCTCCCTCCAGATGAGAGAGATGAGGTCATGTATTCGCACCAACAGTGCCTCTCCGCTATACTTTAGCAGGGATTCCATCCACTCCCATAGCCTTGTTGTTCTTGAGCTGTCTTATGGCTTTTTCTACCTCGTGCAGTGTTGGGGTTTTACTGAGGTGGTGGCGGGTAGCATGATAAAGTGCGACATCCCCACCGACACCTAGGAATCCCTGGCCAAAGACCACCCTAAGTGGAGGAAGTGCATCCGGGATGGCACTGAGCACCTCGAATCTCATTGCCGAGAGCATGCAGAAATCAAGCGCAGGCAGCGGAAAGAGCGTGCAGCAAATCTGTCCCACCCTCACTTACCCTCAACGACTATCTGTCCCATCTGTGACAGGGGCTGTGGCTCTCGTATTGGACTATTCAGCCACCTAAGGACTCATTTTAAGAGTGGAAGCAAGTCTTCCTTGATTCCGAGGGACTGCCTATGATGATGATGATGATGATCTGAATAGCCGATATTCACACAGCCTCAATCGGTAATTCAACCATCGGAGATATGCAGAATCTGTGAGATTCAAGATGACTCCTCATCTTTGTTTCCCAGCTCCTGAAATACACATTTAATGTGGTTTCCTCTTACTGTTGATGGGTGTGTCTGGTCATCGGCTCGCAGATAAATGTTTTTCTGATTCAGGCCATGAAGTTAATCTGACCCAATTGTTTGAGTAAAACCTAGAGCATTGTCCAGATGCTAATTTCTTCCATTGAAATCAATCGAGGTTTGCTCAAGATTCCAGGCCATATATTTCCATGAATGCTCCTTTTCATAGTCAATCAGAAAAGCTTTCAAACATTCCAATATCCAGTATCAATGTCCTTCATTGATTCAAAACCGTAGTTGGCTGTTGCCTTTTCCTATGCTTCAAGTTTAGTCTCCAGACCCTGGCACCTTCCTGTGCCCCAAGCCCCAGTCTCCAGACCCTGGCACCTTCCTGTGCCCCAAGCCCCAGTCTCCAGACCCTGGCATCTTCCTGTGCCCCAAGCCCCAGTCTCCAGACCCTGGCATCTTCCTGTGTCCCGAGCCCCAGTCTCCAGACCCTGGCACCTTCCTGTGCCCCGAGCCCCAGTCTCCAGACCCTGGCATCTTCCTGTGCCCCATGCCCCAGTCTCCAGACCCTGGCATCTTCATCTTCCTGTGCCCCAAGCCCCAGTCTCCAGATCCTGGCATCTTCCTGTGCCCTGACCCCCAGACTCCAGACCCTGGCATCTTCCTGTGCCCTGACCCCCAGACTCCAGACCCTGGCACCTTCCTGTGCCCTGACCCCTAGTCTCCAGACCATGGCACCTTCCTGTGGCCTGAGCCCCAGTATCCAGACCGTGGCATCTTCCTGTGCCTCGAGCACCAGTCTCCAGACCCTGGCATCTTCCTGTGCCCTGAGCCCCAGTCTCCAGACCCTGGCATCTTCCTGTGACCCAAGCCCCAGTCTCCAGACCCTGGCATCTTCCTGTGCCCCAAGCCCCAGTCTCCAGACCCTGGCATCTTCCTGTGTCCCGAGCCCCAGTCTCCAGACCCTGGCACCTTCCTGTGCCCCGAGCCCCAGTCTCCAGACCCTGGCATCTTCCTGTGCCCCATGCCCCAGTCTCCAGACCCTGGCATCTTCATCTTCCTGTGCCCCAAGCCCCAGTCTCCAGATCCTGGCATCTTCCTGTGCCCTGACCCCCAGACTCCAGACCCTGGCATCTTCCTGTGCCCTGACCCCCAGACTCCAGACCCTGGCACCTTCCTGTGCCCTGACCCCTAGTCTCCAGACCATGGCACCTTCCTGTGGCCTGAGCCCCAGTATCCAGACCGTGGCATCTTCCTGTGCCTCGAGCACCAGTCTCCAGACCCTGGCATCTTCCTGTGCCCTGAGCCCCAGTCTCCAGACCCTGGCATCTTCCTGTGACCCAAGCCCCAGTCTCCAGACCCTGGCATCTTCCTGTGCCCCAAGCCCCAGTCTCCAGACCCTGGCACCTTCCTGTGCCCCAAGCCCCAGTCTCCAGACCCTGGCACCTTCCTGTGCCCCAAGCCCCAGTCTCCAGACCCTGGCAGCTTCCTGTGCCCTGAGCCAAATTTCTTTGCGAACCTCACAAGGATGATGCTTGACTTGAAGGGGAACTTGGAGGTGATGGTGTTCCCATGTGCCTGCTGCCCTTGTCCTTCTAGGTGACCACGCCATCCTCCTCCAACGCCTCTCCACCATCATCCAGCTGGGTGGGACTGCACTCACCTAGTTCCATTCTTATCTATCTAATCGTAGTCAGAAAACTTCCAGCTATGGCTTCTCTTCCCACTCCCACATCGTTACCTCTGGTATCCCCCAAAGATCTATAATGGGCGCCTCTTATTTCTCATTTACATGCTGCCCATTGGTGATATCATCCGGAAACATGGAGTCAGTTTCCACATCTACGCTGACAACACCCAGCTCTATCTCTCTATCACTTCTCTCGATCCCTCCATGGTCTCTAAATTGTCAGACTGCTTGACCAACATCCCGTACTGGATGAGCAGAAATTTTCTCCAATTAAATATTGGGAAGACCGAAGCCATTGTTTTCGGTCCCCGCCACAAACTGCATTCCCAAGCCACTGACTCCATCCCTCTCCCTAGCATCTGTCTGAGGCTAAACCAGACTGTTTGCAACCTAGGCATCATATTTGACCCTGAAAGGAGCTTCCAGCCACATATACGTGGCATAACTAAAACCGTCTATTTCCACCTCCATAACATTGCCCGCCTCCGCCCCTGCCTCAGCTGTTCTGCTGCTGAAATCCTCACCCATTCCTTTGTTATCTCTAGACTTGATTACTCCAATGCACTCCTGGCTGGCCTCCCACATTCTACACTATGTAAACTTGAGGTCATCCATAACTCGCCAGCCCGTGTCCTAACTCGCACTAAATCACGATCACCCCTGTGTTCGCCTACCTACATTGGCTCTCAGTTAAACAATGCCTTGATTTCACAATTCTCATCCTTGTTTACAAATCCCTCCATGGCCTTGCCCCTCTCTATCTCTGTAATCTATTTCAGCCTCACAATCCCACGAGATGTCTGCGCTCCTCAAATTCTGCCCTCTTGAGCATCCCTGATTATAACTGCTCAACCATCGGTGGCTGTGCCTTCAGCTGCTTGGGGCCTAAGCTCTGGAACTTCCTCCCTAAACCTCTCTACCTCTCTTTCCTCCTTTAAGACACTCCATTAAACCTACCTTTTTGACGAAGCTTTTAGTCATCTGCCATAATTTCTTCTAATGTGGCTCAGTGTCAAATTTATCGGTTTTGTCTTATAACAACCACTGCTGTGAAGCACCTTGGGATGTCTTACTACGTTAAAGGCGCTATATAAAAACGTAGTTCTTGTTGGTAGAGGTCACTCAT
Source organism: Pristiophorus japonicus (assembly GCF_044704955.1). NCBI lineage: Eukaryota > Metazoa > Chordata > Chondrichthyes > Pristiophoridae > Pristiophorus > Pristiophorus japonicus. The sequence continues at coordinate 222,328,221 of NC_091978.1, forward strand.
TTGGGAGGTGCAGCAGAAGAAGCCTTGGCAAGTTGCTGCAGTGCATCTTGTAAATGGTACACACTGCAGCCATAGTGCGTCGGCGGTGGAGGAAGTGAATGTTTAAGGTGGTGGATGGGATGCCAATCAAGTGGGCTGCTTTGTCCTGGATGGTGTTGAACTTCTTGAGTGTTGTTGGAGCAGCACTCATCCAAGTAAGTAGAGAGTATTCAATTACACTCCTGACTTGTGCCTTGTAAATGATGGAAAGGCTTTAGAGAGTCAGGCAGAATATCCAGCCTCTAACCTGCTATTGTAGCCACAGTATTTATGTGGCTGGTCCCGTAAGTTTCTAGTCAATGGTGACCCCCCCGCCCCAGGATGTTGGTAGTGGGTTATTCGGCAACGGTAATGCCATTGAACGTCAAGGGGAGATGGTTAGACTCTCGCTTGTTGGAGATGGCCATTGCCTGGCACTTGTGTGGTGAGGAGAAATTTTTTCACTCAGGTGAACCAATGGAATTCTCTACCTCAGAAGGCTGTGGAGGCCAAGTCACTGAATATATTTAAGAGGGAGATAGGTAGATTTCTAGACACAAATGACATCAAGTGGTATGGGGAAAAAGCAGGAACATGGTGTTGGGATAGAGGATCAGCCATGATGATATTGAATGGCAGAGCAGACTCGAAGGGGCGAATGGCCTCCTACTGCTCCTATTTTCTATGTTTCTATGAATGTTATTTGCCACTTATCAGCCCAAGCCCTAATGTCATCCAGGTCTTGCTCATGTGGGCATGGACTGTTTCATTAACTGAGGAGTTACGAATGGAACTGAACACTGCAGTCATCAGCGAACATCCCCACTGCTGACCTTATAATGGAGGGAAGATCACTGATGAAGCAGCTAAAGATGGTTGGGCCTAGGACATTGCCCTGAGGAACTCTTGCAGCGATGTCCTGGGGCTGTGATGATTGACTTCCAACCACCACAGACATCTTCCTTTGTGCTAGGTGTGACTCCAGCCATACTGTATCACCCCTTTTGCACTATCACACAAAACCAAAATGACCCCCCTCCCCCCTTAGTTGAATTCAATGTGTTTGAACACAGTTACTGCTGGAAACACAGTAAGATTAGTTAATTATGTCAGAAGTGAAGCTTTCAGTGAAAATTCAGTGGTTTCATTATCAAGTAAAAACACATTGTAACGGTGTTACATTTTCTACATTCTGATATATTCACAGAGCAGAGCACACACAGCTTCTAACATGGCAGGCAGCTCTCTCGGAAGCCTCCGGAAATTTGCCTGGTTCTGTTTAATGATGAACTCTGCAATTGCAGTACACAATACATCCACATGCATAGTGTGGAGCTACAAATACTACAAGCTTACAGACATTACACTTCTCCCTCCTTAATGAAGAAGTTATTATAACAAACATCATACATAACTTTCATGTTTATACATAACACAGGATATAAACGTATTTTTTTCCATATTTACAAATTTAACTTTACCACTTGTTTTCTGTTTCGAAGAGGATACCTTCGTTCTCGAACAGAACCTTCCAAACATGGTGTTGAATCTAAGCTCATTCGAGGCTCATCCTGAGGAACATTTTCCTTCACGGAATTTCCTTGATTTTCATTTGAACTCACTCTAACTTCAAGCTCTTTGTTTTCATGACTCGGACTCAGACTTTCATTCTGATTCTCTCCTGGATTTGTTTCCAGTACATTGGATTTAGGATTTTCTACTGGTGTATCAAAACTATCTGATCAGTCAGAAATAATTGAATCATTCCCACCTTCAACTCCTTCCATGTCTGTAGGTAAAATATGATCAATATGAACAAACTTAACCTGTCCATTATCAAACATCTTTAACAAATATGTGCGAGGACCACATATCTTCACCACTCTTCCTGGTAACCACTTTAACCATTTATGGTGATGGTTCTTCACTCTCAACTTCTGGTTTAATTTCACACTTCTCTCTTTTACTCTACCTCTATCATGATTCTCTTTCTGTCTTAATTGTGTCTCTTCTACGGACTGTGCCAAATTTGGCTTTAACAACGAGAATCTGGTTTGTGGCTGTCGTTTGAGAAACAACTCTGCTGGTGTTCTACCAGTAGTTGTATGAGGAGTATTTTGATATGTAATCAAAAAATTAGCCAATTTGTGATCCAAAGACAACTGTCATTTCCTTGGATTTGGATCCAACATTTGTTTTATGAGGGCACGTTTTACAATTTGTACAGTGTGCTCTGCTGCACCATTCAAAGAAGGATGGTATGGTGGAACCTTGGTATGTTTCACACCATTTTTGCTCGAGAATTGTGCAAATTCTTCTGAACGAAATTGTGATCCACTATCCGAAACAATTTCTTCAGGGAGGCCAAATGAAGAAAATAATTTTTGTAAAATGTCCAATGTTTTACTTGGTGTTATTTTCCACATTGGAAACACCTCAACCCACTTCGAATGGCTATCAATCACAATAAACAATTGTTGTCCTTCTAACTCAGCAAAATCAATATGTAGCCTTTGCCACACCCTGGGAGGCCATTTCTATGGCTGTAATGATACTGGTGATGGTTGCTTGCTTACCGATTGACATGTCGTACACTGACTCACGATGTACTCTATATCTTTATCAAGACCTGGCCACCATAAATAACTGCGTGCAAAACTCTTGGTCAGGCACATTCCCAGGTGCTGGTCATGGAGCACTCCTAATAATTTGGACCTGAATTTATTTGGTATAACCACTCTTGCACCCCACATGATACAATCTTTATCGACTGATAATTAATTCCTACGGATGAAGAATGGATGTTTATCTTTGTCTGTTACCTGGTTTGGCCATCTATTTGCAATATACTCCTACACTTTTAACATCACTTGGTCACGTTTGGTTGCTCTACCAATCTCTTCAGCTGTGGCTGGCAGTTCATCAATGTATGAAAAATAAAACACTTCTTCCCTATCGGGTGTAACTTGTGATGGGGAAGGCAATCTAGACATTGCATCAGCATTACTGTGATCAGCTGATCATCTGTATTCAATATCATATGTATATGCTGACAAAATCAAAGCCCATCTCTGCAATCGGGCTGCAGCTAATGTTGGAACTGGGGACTTTGGATGGAGGATTGCTGTTCGGGGCTTATGGTCCGTAACGATGGTAAACTTACGACCATACAAGTATTTGTGAAACTTCTTGACCCCAAAAATTAATGCCAAAGCTTCCCTTTCAATTTGCGCATAATTACTCTCACTGGCACTGAGAGTGCGTGAAGCAAAAGCAATTGGTCTCTCCTCCCCACTACTTGATACATGAGAGATTACTGCCCCAACTCCATATGGAGAGGCATCACATGCTAGCTTAATCTCCTTAGATATGTCATAGTGAACTAACATGGTGCTCTCTACCAATTTGCTTTTAAACTCCTTGAAAGCTATGTCGCATTCTTTTGACCACTTCCAATGGACCAGTTTTTTCAAAAGTTCATTCAGTGGATGTAATACTGTAGCCAAATTTGGTAGGAACTTCCCATAATAGTTCAAAAGACCCAAGAATGAACAAAGTTCAGTGACATTCCTGGGAGTGGGTGCATTTCTAATTGCATCCAGTTTTTCCTTGGTCGGATGTAAACGATCTTTGTCTATTCTGTACCCTAAGTACTCCACTCAGTTTTTAAATAACTCACACTTACGAGCAGACGCTCGTATTCTGTGCTTCTCTAGCCGTTTGAGGACTTCATTCAATATGTTATTATGAAGTTGCCTATTTGGTACTGAAATTAGTATGTCATCCAAATAACATACTACCCCTTCAATACCTTGCAAAATCTGGTTCATCACCCCTTGGAATATGGCAGGGGCGGAAGACACTCCAAACGGTAGCCTATTAAATTGATATAGGCCGAGATGAGTATTTATAGTCAAATATGATTAGAATCCTCATCTAGTTCAAGCTGTAAGCAGGCATTCGTAAGATCCAGTTTTGAGAAGATCTGACCACCTGTCAGTGTTGTGAAAAAAATCTTCTATATTCGGCAATGTATTGGGGACATTACCCTCTAGAACCTGGTTTACGGTTACTTTATAATCACCACACAATCTTACCTTACCATCGGATGTAGGTACAACAACAATGGGTGTAGCCCAATTACATCGATCTATCTTACATATAGTGTTCTCAGTCTCTAGTCTTTTGAGTTCTTGCTCAACTTTCTCCTCGAGTGCATATGGTACGGAACATGGCTTGTAGTAAACCGATCTAGTGTCCTTCTGAACCCTGACACTCGCCTTGAAGCCTTGGATCAGACTGCCCGTTTCGCAGAACACCTTCGGATACTTCTTGATAACCTCATCCATTGATGCAAATCTCGCTTCCACACAGAAAATCTTACTCCAATCCAGCTTCAGTGATCTCAACCAATTTCTTCCTAGTAAGGCAGACTTGTCTCCTTTCACTACTATTGGAGGCAAGTTCTAAAATTGATCTTTATATTTCACCGGTATGGTGATACGACCTACCACAGGAATTTTCTCTCCCGTGTAGCCTCGCAGCTCTATCTTGGATTTCTCCAGTTGAAAATCACGTAATTTGTTGCGATAAAGTGACTCCGTTATTACACTCACGGATGCACCCGTGTGAATTTCCATTGGTATCTTGAATCCCGCAACATCTATGTAGATTTTGATGCTTTCCGAATCGCTATCCGTTAACCTCGTGCTCCTGATGACGTGTAACTCTAACATCTCCTCGTCCTGTTGTTGTTCTTCCATGCTATGTAGTCTCTTGGGATTTGTACTCATAGCTTTGAAAGCTGGATTCTGGACTCATAGCTTTAAAAGCTGGTTTACCCTTCAGTCTTTCTGCAGAAGAAACACTCTGCCTTCACGTATGGACAACTTTGAACAATGTATTGTCCCAGGCACCTATAGCACGACTTCGATGCTATGTTAGAATTTCCAGTTTCTGAGACTTTAGGCCCCCACCGTCTTTTACCTTGAACCTGCAGGTGATTTACCTTGGTTGACTGACAACTGTAATTATTATTTAATTCTCAGGAATATTGTTCGGCCATGCCCATCGACCTCACTGTCTGACAAACAATCTTAAAAGTCAAGTCATCCGTCGTCAATAACTTCCTTCTGATCGCATCATTTTTTCACCCCACAAATAAAACGATCCCGTAATGCTCGGTTTTGAAAGTTTCCAAAATTACAGTGCATCGATAGCTTTTTTAATGCTATGATGTAATCACTGATACTTTCATCAGCTTTTTGATTCCGAATCCAGAAACGATAGCTTTCAGCAAATTCTAACGGTTTAGGGTTATAGTGCTGCTCCAGCTTCGTTAAAATCTCTTTACCGGTGTGTCCTTTGGCTCGTCAGGCATAAGCAGATTTACAAGGGTTTCGTATAATGCCGGACCTGCCACCGATAAGAAGATCGCTTTCTAACGTTCCAACACAGCCCGGTTCTAGACTGCATTGTCTGGAACTTCGATTATGTTATTTGCAATGAAATACATTTCTAGCCGATCCACACACGCTTTAAAACATTCCCGGTCGTGTCTATATTCCCCCAAATGTCCCAATATACCTCCCATTTTAATCTCTAGCTGTTCATGTTGTGTGCTGTATTTTACCTGGATTTTTGTAGCTTTTTCCAAAGACAGAAACTTCCAAAGTCTCTCTGTCGGCTGGCTGAATCCTTCACCAAAAAAGTTTAAGCTTCAAATCATCTGAAAAATCCCATCTCGCCACCAACTGTGATATATTCACAGAGCACAGCACACACAGCTCCTAACATGGCAGGCAGCTCTCTCGGAAGCCTCCGGAAAATCTGCCTGGTTCTGTTTAATGATTAACTCTGCAATTGCAGTACACAATACGTCCACATCCATAGTGTGGAGCTACAAACATTACAAGCTTACAGACATTACATGCATGATCTGTGTTTATTGCAGATTGATTAGGTTAACATCACTGCCCTGGTGCACATTAATTCACTGCAGAGACATTAAAAACCACCACTCAGTGATTTATCATTTAATGATCCAATCCACGGCTGCATTCCTGAGCACATTGTAAATGAGCACTCCATCCACCCTAAAATTATAACACCAGAGTTTTGGGCTTCTGACTAAGAGGCTGAGTGCAAATCCTTAGCCAGGTGATATTTGTACCCAGACTCGTTCGAGGCAGCATAACTCACCAGAATATTCTATGGGATGTAAGGAAAGTGCAATGGCTCCAGCTGCTATGGTCAAGCACATCCCCTGAAAGGTTAGTTAGGTGCATTGACTGCATCTAAGGAGATGTAAGCTGTCTGGCCAATGCATCTTCTCAGCTGAGGAGAACAGTGATAGGTCCTTACTGTACAGTATAAATGCACACGAGGCCCATGCTTGAGAGGTGGTCAGTCTGTGACCTGTCCTTTATTCCTTAGCACTCCAAGTGATGAAGGTGGGTGGAGCTTCCCCTTTTGTACCTGAAGGCCCAGGTTAGGAGTGTCTCCCACCTAGTGGTCATTGTTCCCACAGTGTACAACTTAGGTCAGATTATACATGGGTTACAATGCTGGTTGAATACATGACAAACAGGATCTGGGTTTTTGTTTTGTTGCTTAGAATAAAGACTATAAACTCAACAACCAAACCAAAAAGCATTACTGGTATATTACTGATAGTGCAGATGATCTCTACAGCTCCTCGTAGTTTCAAATATTGCTAAGTTCTGGAACTTTAAAGGCCATAAAAGAATTAATACAATATGTTGCAAAGTTGTGATATCCTATCAGTAACCACAAAAAAAATCTAAATTAGTATCTTTGCATGTGTGAGATGCCTGGGAGTGATTACATGTCAGTAATCTAGTCAAGGTGCTGAAAGGGCATGAGAGTGAAGTCTGAGCACTTTCTAACCTGCATCAGAATTCTGAGATCCCACCGCCCCCTGCCTCCACTGCACCAGCATCTGTTGTTCTTTATCAGTGCGTATCTTGCTATGTGGGGACATTTATTCTATTTTTGATCAGTGTGAACTTGATGTACCATTTTAAACTTTTGCTATTGGCATGCAACGGCAGCACAAATATGGTATCACGATGCAAACTGGATGATGTAGCTGAAGGAGTAATAAAGTTAGATGCTTGCAATTTGCTTGGGGAGGTTCTCTTGACCTCCTGCTGTAACTTCGACAGAAAGTTGGCGGACTGCGAAGAAACAGTATGAATAGCTTAACATGGCCATTTCTGCCATCTCTCTGGGAAATCCGCCATTTTTCCATCAGCGGAACCCCCATGGGATTTCAGGGCCGTGATATTAAAGCAAAAAGTAACTCAATGTGACATCGAAACATAGAAACATAGAAAATAGGTGCAGGAGTAGGCCATTCGGCCCTTTGAGCCTGCACCGCCATTCAATGAGTTCATGGCTGAACATGCAACTTCAGTACCCCATTCCTGCTTTCTCGCCATACCCCTTGATCCCCCTAGTAGTAAGGACTACATCTAACTCCTTTTTGAATATATTTAGTGAATTGGCCTCAACAACTTTCTGTGGTAGGGAATTCCACAGGTTCACCACTCTCTGGGTGAAGAAGTTTCTCCTCATCTCGGTCCTAAATGGCTTACCCCTTATCCTTAGACTGTGACCCCTGGTTCTGGACTTCCCCAACATTGGTAACATTCTTCCTGCATCTAACCTGTCTAAACCCGTCAGAATTTTAAACGTTTCTATGAGATCCCCTCTCATTCTTCTGAACTCCAGTGAATACAAGCCCAGTTGATACAATCTTTCTTGATATGTCATTCCCACCATCCCGGGAATCAGTCTGGTGAACCTTCGCTACACTCCCTCAATAGCAAGAATGTCCTTCCTCAAGTTAGGAGACCAAAACTGTACGCAATACTCCAGGTGTGGCCTCACCAAGACCCTGTACAACTGTAGCAACACCTCCCTGCCCCTGTACTCAAATCCCCTCGCTATGAAGGCCAACATGCCATTTGCTTTCTTAACCGCCTGCTGTACCTGCATGCCAACCTTCAATGACTGATGTACCATGACACCCAGGTCTTGTTGCATCTCCCCTTTTCCTAATCTGTCACCATTCAGATAATAGTCTGTGTCTCTGTTTTTACCACCAAAGTGGATAACCTGACATTTATCCACATTATACTTCATCTGCCATGCCTTTGCCCACTCACCTAACCTATCCAAGTAACTCTGCAGCCTCATAGCATCCTCCTTGCAGCTCACACTGCCACCCAACTTAGTGTCATCCGCAAATTTGGAGATACTACATTTAATCCCCTCGTCTAAATCATTAATGTACAATGTAAACAGCTGGGGCTCCAGCACAGAACCTTGCGGTACCCCACTAGTCACTGCCTGCCATTCTGAAAAGTACCCATTTACTCCTACTCTTTGCTTCCTCTCTGCCAACCAGTTCTCAATCCACATCAGCACACTACCCCCAATCCCACGTGCTTTAACTTTGCACATTAATCTCTTGTGTGGGACCTTGTCGAAAGCCTTCTGAAAGTCCAAATACACCACATCAACTGGTTCTCCCTTGTCCACTCTACTGGAAACATCCTCAAAAAATTCCAGAAGATTTGTCAAGCATGATTTCCCTTTCACAAATCTATGCTGACTTGGACCTATCATGTCACCTCTTTCCAAATGAACTGCTATAATATCCTTAATAATTGATTCCATCATTTTACCCACTACTGATGTCAGGCTGACCGGTCTATAATTTCCTGTTTTCTCTCTCCCTCCTTTTTTAAAAAGTGGGGTTACATTGGCTACCCTCCACTCCATAGGAACTGATCCAGAGTCTATGGAATGTTGGAAAATGACTGTCAATGCATCTGCTATTTCCAAGGCCACCTCCTTAAGTACTCTGGGATGCAGCCCATCAGGTACTGAAGTTCTCTTCAAAAGCAGATGACCTGCAATGATTTCATATCTATTGGTATATTTGATGATACTGTATTTAAGGACACCACTTGTAGTATTGCCTGTGAATTTCCTCGGAGCTGCTCCGGAAGTGCGGAGTGAAGTTGCAGCAGGAAATTCCTGGCCATAGTTCTACAAATTGCACAATAAGTTGAATTTGCTTAGAACAAAAGAGGGGGAAATTTTAACCTTAAAAAACGGGTGGGCTAGGGGTGTGGGGGTAGTTTAAGAGTTAAAAATCAAAATCTCGACTTGAACCCACCTCCAACCTGCCCACTTCTGGGTTTAACGGAGGCGGGACGGGGGGTGCATGGGAAGCCAATCCATTGCCAGGAGACGGGTTGTCTATTTAAATATTATAATGAGGCTGGAAGCCTCTGCTTTAATCTCCATGTTGTCTTTAACTTTAGCTGGTCAGTTTTTGCACACCTGGTGAAACTCGCCAGTTAAAGCAAGTCGCGGACTGCTGGATCCAGGAGGTAATTGCCTTAACACTTACCTCCTGAACCCAGGGTCCCTACTTAACCCACCCCCCCGGTGATCGGAGAGCTCCACAACGAGGTCTCCAAACCCCCCACAAAGCCCCACCGACCCACCGCCCGACCTTCCCACTCGCACTACTCCACCCCCGATCACTTAAGATTTCGCCCTACCCCCAGGCAGCTTCTCCAGCCCCCAATCCCTTCAAATCCCCACCCGTGCTGTTCCTCCGACCCCCAATCTCCTCAGACACCACCCCCACCTCTCCCCACTGCTCCTCTGGCCCCCAATCCTGTCAATCCTCCCCCCACCATACTGCTCCTCTGGCCCTCGATCCCTTCAGACCCCCACCCCTGTACTTCTCCTCTGGCCCCCAATCCCTTCAGACCATCCCCCCTCCCCCCGTGCTGCTCCTCCGGCCCCCAATCCTCTTTGGACCTCCCACCCTAATCCTCCTCCGGCTGCTTCCCAGTTCCCGATCTTCATGCCGGTACTTCCTCCCACTCCATCCCCCCACAATCACCTTGCCGCTCCTGGCCTCCTCGATCTTCTTCCTGGCCCGATCCTCCCCACATCCTCCCGAACCTCTTGTCACTCCTGTCCCTCAACCCCCGACCTTCCTGGCCACCCCCCCACTGATCTTCTTGCTGCTCCCAGCCCTAACATGCTCTCTCCCTCCTCTGTGTGGCCTAGCGGCGGCGCAAGGCTACTCGCCCGGAGCCAGCTAACCTCTCCCAGGTTTCCCGACTGCCTCGTAGCCCTGGTTCACCAAGTCATCTGGTCCCCTTGCTTGATCCATACTGCTCTCCTAACCACCTGGAACTGTATATGATCTGCTCTACAAGCAGAAATAAAGGGCTGTACAAAATGATGATGATGATCATCATCATAGGCAGTCCCTCGAAATCGAGGAAGACTTGCTTCCACTCTAAAAGTGAGTTCTCAGGTGACTGAACAGTCTAATATGAGAATTACAGTCTCTGTCACAGGTGGAACAGATAATCGTTGAGGGAAAGGGTGGGTGTGGAATCTGGTTTGCCACACACTCCTTCTACTGCCTGCGCTTGATTTCTGCATGCTCTTGGCAACGAGACTCGAGCTCAGCGCCCTCCCGGATGCTCTTCCTCCAGTTAAGGCGGTCTCTGGCCAGAGATTCCCAGGTATCAGTGGGGATTTGCATTTTACCAAGGAGGCTTTGAGGGTTTCGTTGAAACGTTTCCTCTGCCCACCTGGGGCTCGCTTGCCGTGTAGGAGTTCTGAGTAGAGCGCTTGCTTTGGGAGGCTTGTGTCGGGCATGCAAACAATCCAGTCTGCCCAACGGAACTGGTCGAGTGTGGTCAGTGCTTCAATGCTGGGGATGTTGGCCTGATCGAGAACACTGATGTCGGTGCGTCTGTCCTCCCAGGGGATTT